>NC_053027.1:292328285-292451712 GCF_003073215.2 Triticum urartu
TTGCCTTACAACATAAGTTACATATCATATGGCGGTTTATGTCTACGGGCCCTAATCCGCCTTTGGGCCCTGGGCCTTCATGTTAGGTCTCCTCTATAAAGCGCCATACTTCTTGTCTTCATGGGCTTCAAACATGACTAACTCATTATGGGCATAACCCGGCCCCTCATGGCCGGTTTATACTTAGTAGTAATATCCCCAATATTAGGCCCCAAATTGATTTGAACTTGTTCATGTCAATCTTCAACACTTAGAAAAATTCCTCCTTGAGCACCTTCGCATAAATCTTGTAAACCGCCATGATGTCATCTTCCAGGTTCATAATAAACCACCATGACGTCACCTGTTATTAAAAATTGGATATATCTCACCTTCATTAATGAGCCTCCGACAATCGAGGCGACAGCTCTGTCACATATCCAACTTTTGGGCTCCTCGATTTTCGCGTCTGTCACTTATCCCTTCACCTTATAAATAAGACCGGGGGGTCCTTTTCATTTTTCCCCCTCTTGCATCCTCGCTTCTTCTTCCTTGCGCCGACCTGACCCTCACGCGCAGCCGTCGTCGTCAAGCTCCGCCCTCGTCTTCATCTCCGGCCGCTGCATCAACCTGAAAGTTCCAGAGAAACGCGGCGTGCCTCTGCTGTTTCAACAGCTTCGGTAAGTTCCTCTTCTTTTCCTCTCTAGATCCGCTAGGATTCTCGCGAGTTCATAGAAGCTTCATGGTTTTCTACCCTTGTTCTTCATTAGATCCTATATGACGGACTTCAAACTTCATGTACTTCCGTGCGGTAGCAATGACAGTCCTTATTTTTCCTATCAAACCATGCCTTTTGTGTATAAAAACCGATCTAGAACTTCGCGAACTGCTCAAGCACCATCTTTTAGGTCTAAATCTTTTCCTTTTCCTGACATGTGGTAGATCGAAAATTCCAATGTGAAACTTGTTTTTCCTCACTTAGTCATCTTTTTTTGCTTCAGATCTGTACTTTCATTGTCTGCGTAGGCAGTTTATCCTTTAGAAAATAATCTGCAATATACCATTAGTCCCCTTGTAAACCACCAATCGCTTTACGATTTATAATAGCATCAACCTCCGGTTTAACAATCTTGCATGCTTAAATACCTTTTCCTTAACCTGCTACGCTTTATGCTTGCCAACCATGAGTCTTAAACCGGCATTAATCTTTTTCCAGCTCTTCGTTCGAAATGGACAAACAATTTTATGCTTGTAACTGGGCCTCTTCCCGGGTTATTGAAGAGCAACTAGATGGATGCGTCAGAACTGGCGCTTTACCAAAACGAAGCAAAATCCACTGGCGAGTTCCCGGTCCAGAAAATCCTCCTACCCCCAAGGACGGTGAGGTAGTGTTATTTGTTGATCATATGAGCTGTGGTTTTAAACCGCCCGGATCCAAGTTTTTTCGTGATGTGCTTGCCAGCTTCCAGATCCACCCTCAAGATATTGGACCTAACTCTGTGTCCAATATTTGCAACTTTCAAGTTTTTTGTGAGGCCTATCTGCAAGAAGAGCCGACCGTTGAATTGTTCAGGGATTTTTTATACATGAACCGTCGTACTGAATTTGTAGACGGGCCCAACACTGAACTTGGTGGTGTTTCCATTCAGAAAAGGAAGGACGTCATCTTCCCTCACGCCAAACTTCATAGTCATCCTAAGGATTGGAACCAGACTTGGTTCTACTGTAAGGATACTTCCCCTGATGATGAGAACCTTGTGCCGGGGTCTCGTGCTCACTGGCTAACCAACACACATCCATTTCCGCAATGGCTGACTGCCAAGGAACGGGCCACATATGCACCACAACTCGCCAAGCTCAGAGCTTTTATGGCTAATGGTTTGACAGGAGTTCACTTTGTTCGTTGCTAGATATCTTGGAGTATTTTACCGTTAAGCCGTCGCCCCGGTATAATGTGTGAGTACATAGGGGACTCAAAAGATCCTCAATGACATATTGATATTCAGCTAACAGAGGCTGAAGTTACCGAGTCTGTTAAGAAAACATGGAATGAATCGGAGGCTGTCTACAGCAAGACCGGGTTAAGTCCCTTCTATACTTTGAATAAACCACCAGTTGTAAGAATTGCCTCACTCCTGCTTGTACTTGATATTCTTAACTGTGTAACCCTTTTTTTATAACCTCTGTCAACCTTTTGTTTTGTCTTAATCCCTTTGAATATTCTCTCAAAATTTTGTCCCTCTTTGAAAGGGTGATGATCCCTTCTGGAAGAGGAAACCATAGGACAAACCGGCCAAGACACCTTACCCTAAGACCAAGGTTACTAAAAGAATTGCCAAGAAGAAAACCGCTGAACCCTCTGAACCGAATGTTGATGATGACCCGGATAACCCGGATTCAGAGGTAGAACTTGACTCTCTTGGTTTGTTTTTCATACACCTCATTGACAATGATTATTATCAGGATGACGCTAAAGGCAGCCAAGACGATGACGCATAGGTAATTATCCTTTCCTCCAATTCTGACCCTCTTCCAACACGAAAAATCCGCCAACCAATCCGGAAAGTAAGATTTTCTCACCCCCTAGCTCACTTGGACCCACAATTTCTTTTGAATAAGTAGCAACACGAAGCTCGCCGCACAACCCGGCACAGCGGCCAAGTAGTCACTTCAGCCGGTTTACTGAACACTCCGGTTCGGAAACGTCAATCTGAGGTCTCACACACTTCCGATACTTCTTACCCCAAGGCAGGTTATTTCCGACAACCTCTTAATCCGTCCGATTCAAATTATCAGGGAACACCTCATTCATCATCTGGCGAGTCAACGGCCACACAACTCTGTCCTCTTAAGATTCTTCCTAGGTAAACACTTTAAACTTAATCTTTTGACGCTTTATACTTGCGTGTTATACTGACCTTTATATCTTTTCCTTTCAGAGCCAAGGCCAGACCTAGCAAGAAAGCTCGGGTAAATAAACCGTCTGATGACCATGTGGTTATTGAACTGGAGAGAACTCCAGAACCGGAAGGAACAAATGCTGACGCCGCGCTTGATGATCCGCCACCTCAAGATCATGACTTTTTTTTGAACAAGTAGACATTGACACAATAGGCCATGCTGATAAATCATCCAGCCTAGTCCGAACTGATAAACCGTCCAGTCTGGCTAAAGCTACTGATAAATCGTCAACTCCAGTAAAAGCTGCTGGTGACAAGGAAGATGACATTATGATTACTGGCGTTTGCCACACCACCCCTGGCAATCCCGTTGTGTTATCAAAGCATAGTGCCAAGGAAGAACTTTCTGCTATGGGCAAAGGCAAGTGGAACACAGACTTGTCAAGCTACGCCCACCTCAACGCCCAAGAACTTCATTCTGGATTTTTAAACCGTCTGTACACAAACCGCGACTACGAAGCCGGTTTAGTGAATCTGATGAAGGAGCGATATGAGGTAACTACATAACTGTTTCTCTCTTATGTCCAATTTCAAATACCAACTCCAGTAGCCCCCAAGGGCCGATTTATGATGCCAATCTAAACTGGGACTTTGCAATATCTCAAGTTTGCATGCTTAGCCTCCAAGGGCCGGTTGAGCATTTTAAGATGAACCGGTACTTTAGAATTGTAATGTTTGAACTTTCACCTGTGTAGTCCCCAAGGGCTGGTTTATCTTTCCAAGCTGAACCGGGACTTTGACCAATGTTACTTTGAGCAAATGTACATTAGCCCCCAAGTGCCAATAATAATACTTGTATTGCGCTTGGGAATTGTAAAAAATTTCTGATAATCAAGCAAATAGGCATTAGCCCCCAAGTGCCAAGTATATAACTTGTTATGTGCTTGGTACTTTAAATATGTACTGCCAACTCATGATATGTTTGTCTCGTATAGGCTGATATGAGCAAAAAGGAGGCCCAAACCGCTGACCTTCAAGAAAATATCAAATCCCAGCAAGCAAAAACCTCCAAAGTCAAAGAGGAACTGACCAGTGCCTTAGCAGCCATGGAGAAGCTGAAGGAAACTTTTAAGAAGGAACGGGCAGATTGGGGCATAGAGAAAACCGCATTGCAAAAGAGAGCTGAAGACACAGAAGCAGCCTTTAAACCGGTGGCCGAAGAGCTGACCGGTTTAAAGCGGCAGATAAATGCTATGACCGCTGCTATGTTTGGTAAGTATCCTCACCTGAAGTTTTTCAACATACATTATCTCATCAGTTACCGGTTTACTGATGCTCGCAATGACACAGGAACTTGCATTACCTATCTGGGCTCTGACATGCGGATGAAGCTAAAGGCCGCCTATACTATTATAGAGAAGTTATATTCCGGAGCCCAACGGGCCATTTGCACTGCTGCTCATAAGAAACCGCCTCTGACTTTGATAAAGGAAACCCTTGAGAAGCTGTCAATGCTGCCTGCCCGGTTGGACGAGTTAAAAAGATCAGCTGCAAGGTCAAGTGCGCTGACTGCGCCCATCCGGGCTAAGGCATGGATACCAGATCTTGACTCGTCGGACATAGGCAGCGGCTATCCTGGCATAAAGGAGGACGGTTCATAGTTTAACAATGATGATCTTCGAAGGTTGACAAAGGAAATGCACCCCTTAGCGAGCAAATTGGCTGAAGAACCAAATCTCTCTCACTATCAGCCGGTTTATGATTATGGTCATAAAAGACTTCCTGCGCCAACACATGATGTAGAAGATCTTATTCCACCAATCCGTAAGCACCCTATGCCCCTGATGTTGACCCCACGGTGGGCGCCAATGTCGTGGTTTTGTCACGGAAGATGTCCTAGTGAAAGGACTTAGCCGTGGAGCCATCACGGCGGGTTATCTTAAAGGGGTTAAAGCGGACAAGGGACACAAGGAATTATACTAGTTCGGCCCCTTACGATGAAGGTAAAAGCCTACTCCAATTGTGATGGAATTGCTAGGGTTTCGATGACCAGGGAGCGAATCCGCGTTGCCTGGCTCTCGAGTTATTGTTGTCCCTAAACCGCCGTCGGGTCGTCTCTTTATATACACAGGTTGACGCCCGGCAGTTTACAGAATCCCGAGGCCGGCTCATAAACGTGCCCGGCTCGGTTTCTACCTTTCCTTGCCTTACAACATAAGTTACATATCATATGGTGGTTTATGTCTATGGGCCCTAATCCGCCTTTGGGCCCTCGGCCTTCATGTTATATCTCCTCTGTAAAGCGCCATACTTCTTGTCTTCATGGGCTTCAAACATGACTAACTCATTGTGGGCATAACCCAGCCCCTCATGGCCGGTTTATACTTAGTAGTAATATCCCCAATAGGGACCATCATTGCCAAGCTTCCACCTTCGTGGAACAATTTTGCTACTTCTCTGAAAAACAAGAGACATGAGTTTTCCGTTTCAGATCTCATTAGCACTCTTGATTTTGAAGAGAAGGCGAGAGCAAAAGACACACGTGCTCGAGTCGCTGAGGGAGCTTCTAGTGCCCACATGGTACATGAGAAGAACTTCTAGCCCAACAAGCCCCACAACAACAAGAACAAATCTCAGGGGAAAGGCAAGTTTGATGCAAAGAACAAGCCATCACATTCTACCAACTTCAAGAAGAATTCTCATAACAGGAAGGGACACAAACCTCAATTTTGGTAGCACCGCACAAAATTATATGGATGCATCTACCTGCTGTCAGCTAACCTCATGGTGCTCCAGGTATTCCTACATTTGTAACTAGGTACAATGACCACCGCAAGATGAGACAAGCTTATTCATAAGTTGACTTGTTGATTGCAGTGCGGAATGATCTTGTCATGTGTGGAGGAGCAAACAAGCAGTGCAGCCGAAGGTGGAAATCAACTAAGGACTTATGAAATTATATATAATCTTCCTCAGGAAGGTCAGTATCCCCTTCGTCCAGATGACCATGTTTTGTCATGCCGAGCTATTGATATGTGCTACTATTTTGCAACACCATTTAAGTATAGCTATTGCTTTCCTATCTTTTCAGATTCAGGACAATGAAGATGATTTCAGGGGACTGCACAATATGGACTGATGTTGAGTCATCTCTATTGCCTCATGTGTTTGCTGCAAATGTGTCAGCATCAATTGCAAGATGAGGCAGCCAGCTAGTTGTGGAGTTGCCAACATGCTCAAAGTGCTCGTAACATTGAGAAGAAACAAGCATGCCCAGGAAATTAATGTGTGCGCAGGGAGGCCCTTTGCTCAGAGAAGCATCAACTGATTTTCTTTATTTCCACTCCTTCTCATAGCTTTGTATTGGTTATAGTATGGTGAATCATTGAGATGCATAAACATGCCGAACTTCTGTTCTTCTGAATGTTAGTACGCATATCGTATCTTCTGAAGCTTAGTTTCATGTGAATGTTGACTAGCCTATGAACCTTCACAATCTAGTAAGTATATTGTAGGTCTGTTATTTGACACCTCACTTTGCCGCGCCACGCGACTAGTGTGAGTGTCTGTATCCAGTACCGCATCCTCTAATTTGGTGGATGCCAAGTTGAAAAAGGTTACCGATGAGTAGCCATAAGCTAGAGGCGTCTCCTTTTTTCTTTCGAATGGGCAATAAGTTGGAGAGTGTCTCAGGCTGCCTCTAGCACAAGGCCCTCCAGTACGAAACACGGGCAGCCGACTGGGCCGATGCAAAAGCCTATCCATCTTAAAGCCCATTTGTTTTTTGCGAGGAGAAGCCCAAATTTCTTGAAGAGGGGGCGATCCCAGAAAAACCCTTCTTCCTCCTCGCTTCCACTTATACTGCAGCTTGATGGACTCTCCCGCTTCCATCTCCCCCCAAATCCCCCCGCTCCCCATCTTCCTCACTTCTCCAGAAAACCCCCGCTCACCTTCTTCCTCACTCGTACAGAAAACGCATGCTCCACTTCTTTCACTCATAGAGAAAACCTCATCCCTCCTTCTTCCCCACTCGCACTGCCACTACGCTCGTCTCTGGCTACTCTTCTCAAACCCGTGAGCTCGGCATGACGCTCGCAAGGAAAATGGAGTCGGCTGGCCCCAGCACCAAGAAGATGAGGCTCCCGCCAGCTGCGACGTGATGTATACTACATAACCTTCTTCTTGTAGATGTTGTTGGGCCTCCGAGTGCAGAGGTTTGTAGGACAGTAGCAAATTTCCCTCAAGTGGATGACCTAAGGTTTATAAATCCGTAGGAGGCATAGGATAAAGATGGTCTCTCTCAAGCAACCCTACAACCAAATAACAAAGAGTCTCTTATGTCCCCAACACACCCAATACAATGGTAAATTGTATAAGTGCACTAGTTCAGCGAAGAGATGGTGATACAAGTGGTATATGGATGGTAGATAAAGGTTTTTGTAATCTGAAAATATAAAAACAGCAAGGGAACTAATGATAAAAGTGAGCACAAACGGTATTGCAATGCATTGAAACAAGGCCTAGGGTTCATACTTTCACTAGTGCAAGTTCCCTCAACAATAATAACATAATTGGATCATACAACTTTCCCTCAACATGAAACAAAGAGTCACTCCAAAATCACTAATAGCGGAGAACAAACGACGAGATTATGGTAGGGTACGAAACCACCTCAAAGTTATCCTTTCTGATCGATCTATCCAAGAGTCCGTAGTAAAATAACACGAAGCTATTCTTTTTGTTCAATCTATCCTAGAGTTCGTACTAGAATAACACCTTAAGACACAAATCAACCAAAACCCTAATGTCACCTAGATACTCCAATGTCACCTCAAGTATCCGTGGGTATGATTATACAATACGCATCACACAATCTCAGATTCATCTATTCAAACCACCACAAAGTACTTCAAAGAGTGCCCCAAAGTTTCTACCGGAGAGTCAAGACGAAAACGTGTGCCAACCCCTATGCATAGGTTCATGGGCGGAACTCGCAAGTTGATCACCAAAATATACATCAAGTGGATCAATAGAATACCCCATTGTCACCACGGGTATCCCACGCAAGACATACATCAAGTGTTCTCAAATCCTTAAAGACTCAATCCGATAAGATAACTTCAAAGGGAAAACTCAATCCATTACAAGAGAGTAGAGGGGGAGAAACATCATATGATCAAACTATAATAGCAAAGCTCACAATACATCAAGATCGTGCCACCTCAAGAACACGAGAGAGAGAGAGACAGAGATCAAACACATAGCTACTGGTACATACCCTCAGCCTCGAGGGAGAACTACTCCCTCCTCGTCATGGAGAGCACCGGGATGATGAAGATGGCCACCGGAGAGGGATTGCCCCCTCCGGTAGGGTGCCGGAACGGGTCTAGATTGGTTTTCGGTGGCTACGGAGGCTTCTGGCGGCGGAACTCCCGATCTATTGTGCTCCCTGAAGTTTTTAGGGTATATGGATATATATAGGAGGAAGAAGTATGTCAGTGGACCTCCGGGTTGTCCACAAGACAGGGGCGTGGGTGCGCCCCCACCCTCGTGGGTAGCCCGGGACTCTTCTGGTCCATCTCCGATACTCCGTGGGCTTCTTCTGGTCCAAAAATAAGTTCCATGAAGTTTCAGGTCAACTGGATTCCGTTTGATTTTCCTTTTCTATGATACTCTAAAACAAGGAAAAAACAGAAACTGGAACTGGGCTCTAGGTTAATATGTTACTCCCAAAAATCATATAAAATAGCATATAAAACATCCAAGGTTGATAATATAATAGCATGGAACAATCAAAAATTATAGATACGTTGGAGACGTATCAGCATCCCCAAGCTTAATTCCTGCTCGTCCTCGAGTAGGTAAATGATAAAAACAGAATTTTTGATGTTGATTGCTACCTAACATATTTATCCATGTAATTCTCTTTATTGTGGTGAGAATATTCAGATCCATAAGATTCAAGACAAAAGTTTAATATTGACATAAAAATAATAATACTTCGACCATACTAGCGAAGCAATTATGTCTTCTCAAAATAACATGGCCAAAGAAAGCTATCCCTACAAAATCATATAGTCTGGCTATGCTCCATCTACACCACACAAAGTATTTAAGTCATGCACAACCCCGATGACAAGCCAAGCAATTGTTTCATACTTTTGGTGTTCTCAAACTTTTTCAATCTTCGCGCAATACATGAGCGTGAGCCATGGACATAGCACTATAGGTGGAATAGAATGGTGGATGTGGAGAAGACAAAAAGGAGAAGATAGTCTCACATCAACTAGGCGTATCAATGGGCTATGGAGATGCCCATCAATAGATATCAATGTGAGTGAGTAGGGATTGCCATGCAACGGATGCACTAGAGCTATAAGTGTATGAAAGCTCAAAAAGAAACTAAGTGGGTGTGCATCCAACTTGCTTGCTCACGAAGACCTAGGGCATTTTGAGGAAGCCCATCATTGGAATATACAAGCCAAGTTCTATAATGAAAGATTCCCACTAGTATGTGAAAGTGTCAACATAGGAGACTCTCTATCATGAAGATCATGGTGCTACTTTCAAGCACAAGTGTGGTAAAAGGATAGTAGCATTGCCCCTTCTCTCTTTTTCTCTCATTTTCTCTCATTTTTTATTTTTTTATTTGGGTCTTTTCTCCTTTTTATGGCCTCTTTTTTTATCCCCCTTCTTTTATTTTTCGTCCGGATTCTCATCCCGACTTATGGGGGAATCATAGTCTCAATCATCCGGACAATGCTCTAATAATGATGATCATCACACTTTTATTTTCTTACAACTCAAGAATTACAACTCGATACTTAGAACAAAATATGACTCTATATGAATGCCTCCGGCGGTGTACCGGGATGTGCAATGACTCATGAGTGACGTGTATGAAAGAATTATGAACGGTGGCTTTGCCACAAATACAATGTCAACTACATGATCATGCAAAGCAATATGACAATGATGGAGCGTGTCATAATAACAGAACGGTGGAAAGTTGCATGGCATTATATCTCGGGATGGCTATGGAAATGCCATAATAGGTAGGTATGGTGGCTTTTTTGAGGAAGATATATGGTGGGTTTTTGGTACCGGCGAAAGTTGCGCGGTAATAGAGAGGCTAGCAATGGTGGCAGGGTGCAAGTGCGCATAATCCATGGACTCAACATTAGTCATTAAGAACTCACATACTTATTGCAAAAATCTATTAGTTATCAAAACAAAGTACTACGTGCATGCTCCTAGGGGGGTAGATTGGTAGGAAAAGACCATCGCTCATCCCCGACCGCCACTCATAAGGAAGACAATAAATAAATAAATCATGCTCCGACTTCATCACATAACGGTTCACCATACGTGCATGCTAGGGGAATCACAAACTTTAACACAAGTATTTCTCAAATTCACAACTACTAAACTAGCATGACTCTAATACTACCATCCTCATATCTCAAAACAATCATCAAGTATCAAACTTCTCATAGTATTCAATGCACTTTATATGAAAGTTTTTATTATATCCCTCTTGGATGCCCATCATATTAGGACTAAATTCATAACCAAAGCAAATTACGATGCTGTTTAGGACTCTCAAAATAATATAAGTGAAGCATGAGAGATCAATTATTTCTATAGAATAAAACCACCACCGTGCTCTAAAAGATATAAGTGAAGCACTAGAGCAAATGACAAACTACTCCAAAAGATATAAGTGAAGATCAATGAGTAGTTGAATAATTATACAACTATGTGAAGACTCTCCCATTTAATAATTTCAGATCTTGATATTTTATTCAAACAGCAAGCAAAACAAAGTAAAATTACATTCTAAGAATGGCAAACGTCATGTAAAGAAGCAAAAACTTAGGATCAACCGAAACTAACCGATAGTTGTTGAAGAAGAAAGGTGGGATGCCAACCGGGGCATCCCCAAGCTTAGACTCTTGAGACTTCTTGAAATATTATCTTGGGATGCCTTGGGCATCCCCAAGCTTCAGATTTTGTGTCTCCTTAATTCCTCTCATATCACGGTCTCCCTAAATCTCAAAAGCTTCATCCACACAAAACTCAACAAGGACTCGTGAGATAAGTTAGTATAAACCAATGCAAAAACCTTATCATACACTACTGTAGCAAATCACTAAAATTATTATTCAACATTGCATACTAAATGCCTCTGCATATTTAATATTCCTATCCTCAAATACAATCATTAAAGAAGCAAACATATGCAAACATAACAGCAATCTGCCTAAACAGGACAGTTTGTAAAGAGTGCAGCAAGATCTATACTTCCCTACCTCCAAAAATTATAAAATAAAATTCCCACTGTAGTAAATTTATCAGATTTTATTATGCAAAAGGTTTCAACATTTTATCCCATTATGACTTTTCTAGGGAATTTTTGTAACAGCGGTAAACTTTCTGTTTTCAAACAGCAACATGTGGACTAGTAAAATAGGCATAGTAAAGGCTATCAATGCCACTTTTATTGAAATAAAAGATGCCAAACATTTTTCTAAATAACAGCAAGAAAATCCTAACAAAATAAATTGATGCTCCAAGCAAAACACATATCATGTGGTGAATAAAAATATAGCTCCAAGTAAAGTTACCGATGAACGAAGACAAAAGAGGGGATGCCTTCCGGGGCATCCCCAAGCTTGGGCTTTTGGTTGTCCTTGAATATTACCTTGGGTTGCCTTGGTAATCCCCAATCTTAGTATCTTGCCACACCTTGTTCCATAATCCATCAAATCTTTACCCAAAACTTGAAAACTTCACAACACAAAACTTAACAGAAAACTCATAAGCTCCGTTAGCGAAAGAAAAGAAAACACCACTTCAATGTACTGTAATGAACTCATTATTTATTTATATTGGTTTTAAACCTACTGTATTCCAACTTCTCTATGGTTTATAAACTATTTTACTAGCCATAGATTCATCAAAATAAGCAAACAACACACGAAAAACAGAATCTGTCAAAAACAGAACAGTCTGTAGTAATCTATAGCTAACGCAAGATCTGGAACCAAAAAAATTCTAAAATAAATTTCTGGACGTGAGGAATTTATCTATTAATCATCTGCAAAAAGAATTAACTAAATATCACTTTGTAAATAAAAATGGCAGCAATTATCGTGAGCGCTAAAGTTTCTGTTTTTTACAGCAAGATCAAAAAGACTTTCTGCAAGTCTTCCCAACGTTTCTACTTGACACAAACACTAATTAAACATTTAAAACACATATAAAAAGAGTCTAGATGAATTATTTATTACTAAACAGGATCAAAAAGCAAGGAACAAAAATAAAATTGGGTTGCCTCCCAACAAGCGCTATTGTTTAACGCACCTAGCTAGGCATGATGATTTCAATGATGCTCACATAAAAGATAAGAATTGTTACATAAAGAGAGCATCATGAAGAGTATGACTAGAACATTTAAGTCTAACCCACTTCCTATGCATAGGGATTTTGTGATAAAACAATTGATGGGAACAAGAATCAACTTGCATAGGAAGGTAAAACAAGCATAACTTCAAAATTTTAAGCACATAGAGGGGAAACTTGATATTATAGCAATTCGTACAAGCATATATTCCTCCCTCATAATAATTTTCAGTAGCATCATGAATGAATTCAACAATATAACCATCACATAAAGCATTCTTTTCATGATCTACAAGCATAGAAATTTTATTACTCTCCACATAAGCAAGATTCTTCTCATGAATAATAGTGGGAGCAAAATCAACAAAATAATTATCAAATGAGGCATAATCCAATTGAAAACTAAAATCATGATGACAAGTTTCGTGGATATCATTATTCTTTACATCATACAAGTCATCACAATAATCATCATAGGTAGCAACTTTGTTCTCATAATCAATTGGAATCTCTTCTGAAATAGTGGATTCATCACAAAATAAAGTCATGACCTCTCCAAATCCACTTTCATCTATATAATCATCATAAATAGGAGGCATGCTTTCATCATAATAAATTTTGTCATTGAAACTTGGGGGACAAAAAAATATCATCTTCATCAAACATAGTTCCCCAAGCTTGTGGCTTTGAATATCATTAGCATCATGGATATTCAAGGAATTCATACTAACAACATTGCAATCATGCTCATCATTCAAATATTTAGTGCCAAACATTATAATGCATTCTTCTTCTAGCACTTGAGCAAAATTATCGGAATCCTTATTTTCACGATAGATATTAAAAAGATGAAGCATACAAGGTACCCTTAATTCCATATATATTTTTGTAATTTTCTTTTATAATCTAAACTAGTGATAAAACAAGAAACTAAAAGATTCGTTGCAAGATCTAAAGATATACCTTCAAGCGCTAACCTCCCCGGCAATGGCGCCAGAAAAGAGCTTGATGTCTACAACACAACCTTCTTCTTGTAGACGTTGTTGGGCCTCCAAGTGCAGAGGTTTGTAGGACAGTAGAAAATTTCCCTCAAGTGGATGACCTAAGGTTTATCAATCCGTAGGAGGCATAGGATGAAGATGGTCTCTCTCAAGCAACCCTGCAACCAAATAACAAAGAGTCTCTTGTGTCCCTAACACACCCAATACAATGGTAAATTGTATAGGTGCACTAGTTCGGCGAAGAGATGGTGATACAAGTGGTATATGGATGGTAGATAAAGGTCTTTGTAATATGAAAATATAAAAACAGCAAGGTAACTAATGATAAAAGTGAGCACAAACGGTATTGCAATGCGTTGAAATAAGGCCTAGGGTTCATACTTTCACTAGTGCAAATTCCCTCAATAATAATAACATAATTGGATCATATAAATTTCCCTCAACATGCAACAAAGATTCACTCCAAAGTCACTAATAGTGGAGAACAAATGAAGAGATTATGGTAGGGTACGAAACCACCTCAAAGTTATCCTTTCTGATCGATCTATTCAAGAGTCCGTAGTAAAATAAAACGAAGCTATTATTTCCGTTCAATCTATCCTAGAGTTCGTACTAGAATAACACCTTAAGACACAAATCAACCAAAACCCTAATGTCACCTAGACACTCAAATATCACCTTAAGTATCCGTGGGTACGATTATACGATATGCATCACACAATCTCAGATTCATTTATTCAAACCACCACAAAGTACTTCAAATAGTGACCCAAAGTTTCTACCGGAGAGTCAAGACGAAAACGTGTGCCAGCCCCTATGCATAGGTTCATGGGCGGAACCCGCAAGTTGATGACCAAAACATACATCAAGTGGATCAATAGAATACCCCATTGTCACCACGGGTATCCCACGCAAGACATACCTCAAGTGTTCTCAAATCCTTAAAGACTCAATCTGATAAGATAACTTCAAAGGGAAAACTCAATCCATTATAAGAGAGTAGAGGGGGAGAAACATCATAAGATCCAACTATAATAGCAAAGCTCGCGATACATCAAGATCGTGCCACCTCAAGAACACGAGAGAGAGAGATCAAACACATAGCTACTGGTACATACCCTCAGCCCCGAGGGAGAACTACTCCCTCCTCATCATGGAGAGCACCGGGATGATGAAGATGACCACCGGAGAGGGATTGCCCCCTCCGGCAGGGTGTGTGATGCCCTCGATTCAATCGTACACTAATCATACATGCAAATGTGTACGGCCAAAATCAAGGACTCACGAGAAGATATCACAACACAACTCTAGACAAAAATTAAAATAATACAAGATTTATATTACAAGCCAAGGGCCTCGAGGGCTCGAATACATAAGCTCGAATACACAAGAGTCAGCGGAAGCAACAATATCTGACTACAGACATAAGTTAGACAAGTCTGCCTTAAGAAGGCTAGCACAAAAGCAACAACGATCGAAAAGGAAAGGCCTCCTGCTTGGGAGGCTCGTAACTACTCCAGGTCGTCAGCGGCCATCACGTAGTAGTAGGAACCCTCGGTGTAGTAGTAGTCATGAGTGGTGTCGTCTGGCTCCTGGGATCCGTCATCTGATCGCAACAATCGGGTATATGGGAAAAAGAGGTAGCAAAGCAACCATGAGTACTCATCCAAAGTACTCGCAAGACTTACATCGGATCTAAACTAAGTATGCATCTGTATCAACGGAAACGGGCTATATCTATGGACTAAACTGCAGAATGCCAGAAGAGAAGGGGAAAACCTAGCCTATCAAAGACTAACATCTTCAAGCATCTTCAAGCATCTTGCAGCATATAGAAGAGTACAGATCAACATAATGTAAAGTAGTAGTAGTGTTATCAACCTTGGCCAGAGATCCTTTGTCGACTCCCAGCGAGAAAGCAATCCCAGAGCCATACTATCCATTTCTCATATCCATTCATTTCTCATCACAAGTATCCAGTTCTAGTTGTATCGATCGGGATACAACTCCAAGTGTCCGTTAACATAGGACAGGCTATCGATAGATGTTTTCTTCCCTGTAGGGGTGCACCAACTTACCCACCACGCTCGATTAACTCCGGCCGGACACACTTTCCTGGGTCATGCCCGGCCTCGGCCAAACAATATGCCGCAACCCGACCTAGGCTTAATAGAGAGGTCAACATGCCGGACTAAACCTATGCCCCCAGGGGTCATGGGCCATCTCCTCGAGAACTCCTGCACGTTGCGTACGCGGCCGGTGAGCAGACCTAGCTACCTCCTTCAAAAGGCAGGTGCTTACCAGTCCAACCCAGCGCGCGCCGCTCAGTCGCTGACGTCTATCAAGCTTCGGCTGATGTATACAACGCAGGACTCCCATACTATGCCCATGTGATGGTTAGTGCTATCAGGCCAGAGGCCCCTCGGATCAAATATCCAAATAGTAGTGGATTACGAGCACACGGTAACGAGCAGAGACTCACGTGCGATGTGACCCCGTCGCCCCGTCTCGAGTAATTGCGGCAAGGGCTAAGAATGCCCGGCCACGCCTCATAAGTATCTCGCGGGCACCTTCCAGGTCAACCCGTCTCCACATCACCCACTATTAAGCTCGCGCGGGTACCCCTCGGGGCCGACCCTTCTTTAGTAACATGATTCAGTGTAAAGTCATAGTAACCATAGTAATTGTGTGTCTAACACCAAGGGGAAAAGTCGAGGAATCACCCCCGGTGAATTCCACTCGATGTTATCATCAAGGTGAACGTAAGAGGATCCGCCCTCGAGGTTCACACTTGAGGGGTTGCACGACAGAGCCATAACGGAAGTGGTTAAGGAGGAAATTACCCTCGATGACCACGAACAGATAGCTACACTATAGAGATCTCATCAGGAGTGATGTATGAGGTTCACCCTCGGCACTCGATAGTAACTCTGTAGTGTCGTACAACTAGGGGGTGATGTGCGGTGTCGGGGCCTGGACGTCTGAAAGCACAAGTGCTCCCTAGGTGGTTTTGATAATTGATGACAACATATCTCTTGTTGGACTAACACTTCTATCTAGCATGTTTCAGATAAGTTCAACAATGGAGTGGCATGGACTAAAGGTTGTGGGAACCCTCAAGATGCTAAGGACAAGGGATTGGCTAAAGCTTCAAGCTCAAGACTCTTCACTTTTATATTTTAGTGATCCAAGATCACATTGAGTCCATAAGAAAAGCCAATACTATTAAGGAGGGATGAGGTGTTGCTTAATGAGCCTCTTGCTTCATGTGCTTAGTGATATGCTCCAAAACTCTCAACTACTTTCCCATATCCACATATGACCTAAACCCTAAGCCAAACTCGGTCCTACCAATTTTTCTTATCCGGCGCCACCGAGTTTCACTTGTCATTAGCCACTGCCAAACCCTAGCAATTCGGTTCTACCGATAGGGATCTCGGTCTCACCGAGATGGGATTGCAAACTCTCTGTTACCTATTGCAATATTATCGGTCCCAACGAGATATGCAATCGGTCCCACCGATATTGCAATGTAAACTCAGTGTTTCCCCTTTGTAACTTTTCGGTCTCACCGAGTTCCACTCGGTCCCACCGAAAGAGCAAATCGGTCCCACCGAGTTTGCCTGACCAACTCTCTGGTTAGCTAATTACCAAACTCGGTCTCACCGAGTTTGTGTAATCGGTCTCACCGAGATTACGCTATGCCCAAACCCTAACCGAATCGGTCCTACCGAGTTGCATGTCAGTCCCACCGAAATTCCTAACGGTCACTAGGTTTACATTTTCGGTCCGACCGAGTTTTATGATTCGGTCCCACTGAGATTGGAAAACTGTGTAACAGTTGGATTTTGTGTGGAGGCTATATATACCCCTCCACCTCTTTCTCATTCCATGAGAGAGCCATCAGAACACACACATCATTCCAACTCATTTGTTCTGAGAGAGAACCACCTACTCATGTGTTGAGATCAAGACATTCCATTCCTACCATATGAATCTTGATCTCTAGCCTTCCCAAGTTGCTTTCCACTCAAATCTTCTTTCCACCAAATCCAAATCCTATGAGAGAGAGTTGAGTGTTGGGGAGACTATCATTTGAAGCACAAGAGCAAGGAGTTCATTACCTACACACCATTTGTTACTTCTTGGAGAGTGGTGTCTCCTAGATTGGCTAGGTGTCACTTGGGAGCCTCCGACAAGATTGTGGAGTTGAACCAAGGAGTTTGTAAGGGCAAGGAGATCGCCTACTTCGTGAAGATCTACCGCTAGTGAGGCAAGTCCTTCGTGGGCGATGGCCATGGTGGGATAGACAAGGTTGCTACTTCGTGGACCCTTTGTGGGTGGTTGCTTCTTCGTGGACCCTTCGTGGGTGGAGCCCTTCGTGGACTCGCGCAACCGTTGCCCTTGGGTGGAGCCCTGTGTGGACTCGCGCAACCGTTACCCTTCGTGGGTTGAAGTCTCCATCAACGTGGATGTAGGATAGCACCACCTATCCGAACCACGGGAAAAACATCCGTGTCTCCAATTGCGTTTGAAATCTCCAAACCCTTTCCTTTACATTCTTGCAAGTTGCATGCTTTACATTCCGCTGCTCATATACTCTTTGCATGCTTGCTTGATATGTATTGTGCATGTTGAATTTGTTCCTAAACTCCACTTAAACCGAAAGAGATTAAAAATTGCAACTTTAGCACTAAGTGTCTAATCACCCCCCTCTAGACACATCTACTTCTAGTTCCTACAAGTGGTATCAGAGCTTTGGTCTCCATTGCCTTGGTTTAATCACCATTGGAGGAAGATGGATGTGTCTACTTTAGGGAGTCTTAGACATAGAGTGCCCATTTTTTATGGAAAGTATTTTCATGAGTGGAAAAATGAGATGCTTGTAATCTTCAATCAATATCATTTGAACAAGTATATTGCTAGCCCTTGTGCACCCCATATTGATCCCTTGCATCCTACCCTAGATGAAGATATTGACATGATTCGCAATCTTAGAACTATTGAGCTCATCATTAGAGGATTGCCCAAAAATCTGATTGCTTGTTTGCCTACTCAAGATTGTGCCTATACTATATGGAAATTTCTTGAGGAACAATTTCCAAATCATTCCTTGAAAACTTTGGATGAAGTTCTCCATAAATCTATTGCCTTGAGTAAGATGAACTCTAGTGATCCTAGTTTTGGTAAATGTCTTCATGAACTTGCAAATCTTAAGCATGCTAAAGGAGATGTTGGAATTATTAATGATATCATACTCAAAGCTATAAGAATTCATAAAAGTAACCACTTTGATCATTTATCTAATGAATTACCCTCTCTAGGAAATGATGAGTCACAAGATCATGACGAACCTGAATATTATGATGATGATGATGATGATGATGATAGTGACTCCGATCTTGATAATGCAATGAGACATTTTGGTATTATGGCAAATCTTCGGGGATATGAATCAGGAGGAAAGGAATGGGTTCTTGATAGTGGATGCACTGATCATATGACCGGAGATGAAGAGATGTTCCGTGAGCTTGCTGAAAACAACGGCCCTCGAAAATATGTCACCTTTGGTGATAATTCAAAGGGTAAAGTGCTTGGCCTTGGTAAGGTGGCCATCTCACATGATAGCTCCATTCAAAATGTCATGCTCGTTGAATCTCTTGACTATAACTTACTTTCTGTATCTAGACTTGCTGATTTCGGGTTGAACGTCCTATTTACTGAGGTAGATTGCCAAGTATTTCGTAGAGACAATCATAAAATGGTCTTTACGGGTATGCGTAGAGGTGATCTTTACATCGTCGATTTCTCTAAAAAGGCACAACCTAAAACTTGCTTTGTTGCTAAATCCTCAAAAGGTTGGTTGTGGCATAGACGACTAGGTCACGTTGGCATGAGAAACCTTGACAAGCTTATTAAAGGAAATCATATCCTTGGAGTTAACGATGTCATATTTGATAAGGATAGACTTTGCAGTGCTTGTCAAGCAGGTAAACAGGTTGGAGGAAGACATCTTGTGAAGAAAATTATGACCACAAGGAGGCCACTCGAGCTGCTTCACATGGATCTTTTTGGTCCCAATGCCTACAAGAGTCTCGGTGGAAATTCCTTTGGTCTAGTTATAGTTGATGATTTTTCAAGATTTACGTGGGTGTTTTTCCTCAATGACAAATCGCAGGTCCAGAAGATCTTCAGAAACTTCACCAGGAAAGCTCAAAATCAGTTTGATGTGAAGATCAAGAAGGTTCGGAGTGACAACGGAACGGAGTTCAAGAACGCAAATGTGGACACCTTTCTTGACGAAGAAGGGATTTCACATGAGTTCTCGGCTACATACACACCTCAACAAAATGGAGTTGTTGAGAGGAAGAACCGGACGCTCATCGAAATGGCAAGGACAATGCTTGCTGAATACAAGACGCCAAAGCACTTTTGGGCAGAAGCGGTTGAGACAGCTTGTCACGCAACAAATCGCTTATATCTTCACAAGCTACTCGGCAAGACGGCATACGAATTCCTCACCGGTAACAAGCCTCAAGTTGGATACTTTCGAGTATTCGGCTCAAAGTGCTACATTCTTGATAAGCATCGTCGTTAAGGTTGAAGGTTTTCTCCTAAATCTCATGAAGGTTTTCTACTTGGTTATGGCTCAAACTCTCACACTTACCGTGTCTACAACAATTTCACCCGAAAGGTTGAAGAGACGGTAGATGTGAAGTTTGATGAATCTAATGGCTCGCAAGTAGAGCAATTGCCAATTGATGTAGGAGACAAAGACCCTTCAGAAGCAATTCAAGATTTGCCCATTCGCAAAATTCGTCCAACGGAGGTGAAGGAGAGTACTTCATCTGTCCAAGTGGAAGCTTCTATTTCACAACAAGGTGAACCAAGAATCGACACGGAAGCATCCACAAGTGGACCACACCAAGATGAAGAAAACGAGGAAGTACGTCAAGATGAACATCAACAACCTCCTTCTCCACCACGACAAGAGAACGACGACGTCAACAATGAAGAAGGCCCAGAAGAAGAATAAGATGAAGAATATGCTCAACAAAGACCCAAGCAAAATCTCTCACGAGTTCGAGCAAGAATTGCCAAAGATCATCCCGTCGAGCAAATCCTCAATGATATACAAACCGGGAGAATCACTCGCTCAAAAACTCGTTTAGCTAACTTTTGTGAAAACTATTCATTCATCTCTAGCATTGAACCAATGAAGGTTGAAGAAGCATTGGAAGATCCGGATTGGATAAACGCTATGCATGAAGAGCTACATAACTTTGAGAGGAACCAAGTTTGGACATTGGTTGAGAAGCCCGACAACAACCACAACATCATTGGTACCAAATGGGTGTTTCGCAACAAGCAAGATGAAGATGGACAAGTGGTCCGCAACAAAGCACGTCTCGTCGCCCAAGGATACACACAAGTCGAAGGTATGGACTATGGTGAGACGTACGCTCCCGTTGCTAGACTTGAGTCCATTCGCATCTTACTTGCCTATGCTAATCACCATAATATCACCTTGTACCAAATGGACATTAAAAGTGCTTTTCTAAATGGAGAAATAGAGGAGGAAGTTTATGTCAAACAACCTCCCGGCTTTGTCAATCCTAAGAAACCAAATCATGTTTACAAACTTCACAAAGCTCTTTATGGTCTTAAACAAGCTCCTAGAGCATGGTATAAATGCTTGACCAAGTTCCTTACTACAAGTGGTTTTGAAATTGGTAAAATTGATTCTACTCTTTTCACTAAAAAGGTTAATGGAGAACTATTTGTATGCCAAATTTATGTTGATGACATCATATTTGGTTCAACTAACCCTCTCTTTAGTGAAAAGTTTGGAAAGCTAATGTCAGAGAAGTTTGAGATGTCTATGATGAGTGAACTCAAATTCTATCTCGGGTTGCAAATCAAGCAAACTAAGGAAGGTACATTTGTCTCTCAAACAAAGTACACCAAGGACTTATTCAAGAAGTTCAATATGCAAGAATGCAAAGGTATGTCTACACCCATGCCTACTAGTGGACATAATGATTTGACCAAAGATGGTGAACCTGTTGATCAAAAGGTTTACCGCTCTATGATTGGTTCATTGTTATACCTATGTGCTTCACGTCCCAATATTATGCTAAGTGTGTGCATGTGTGCTCGATATCAAGCTGCTCCTAAATATTGTCATCTTAAGGCTGTGAAAAGGATAGTGAGATATTTAATCCATACACCAAATTTTGGCATTTGGTATCCTAAGAGGTCTTCTTTTGATCTTGTTGGCTATTCCGACTCAGATTATGCCGGAGACAAGGTTGATAGAAAGTCCACTTCGGGTACTTGTCAATTTCTTGGTAGATCTCTTGTGTCTTGGTCTTCCAAGAAACAAAACTCGGTATCCTTATCCACCGCCGAAGCGGAATACATTGCCGCTGGTTCATGTTGTGCTCAATTACTTTGGATGACCCAAACTCTTAAAGATTATGGGATTTATGTGAGACATGTTCCACTGCTTTGTGACAATGAAAGTGCTATCAAAATTGGTCATAATCCTGTACAACATTCTCGAACTAAGCATATTGAAGTTCATCATCATTTCATTCGAGATCATGTTGCTAAGGGTGACATCAATCTTAAGCATGTTCGCACCGATAAGCAATTAGCGGATATATTCACTAAACCGCTTGATGAGAAAGTGTTTTGCAGGTTGAGAGGAGAATTGAACATCATTGATGCCTCGAACTTGGAGTAGAGACTCCATTGGACACATGCAAGACATGAGCTTATGACTAATCCATGATGTATCTCTTATGATGACTATCTTATGTCTTGGATATATTTGCACCTTGCATGTTGTCTAACCCATGTAGGTGCTTGGTTGAATCTAATTCCATGAGTTTGCGACTCACTCATATTTTGAGCAATCTCTACATCACCAAGACTCTACACAATAGTGGTTGAAGACAAGGAAGCACAAAACCATTCAAACATATCCTTTGACAAATTCTATGTTAAGCTTCATGATTGTCATTTTTGGATACATAAGTGCTCTTCCTTGCAAGAACTAACCCATGTAGGTAGATGAACTCAAACTCCAAGTGGTGCTCCCAACTCTTGATGAACTACATCAACCTTGAGCACCCACACAAGTTCAACTACATGAGCAAGAACCACATCACCACCCAAGGTATGTTATTTCATCTTAGAGAAGCTTTACTCCAAGACATGAGTCAAAGAAACTCAACAAGATGTGAATACATCAAGATGCTTAAACGAAAAATGGTAACCCCATTTTGAGCTTAAACGATGAGTATGACCTATGATCAAGTGTTCTCACTTGACTCCTAAGTCAATATACTCTAACATAGGTGACTATGTCACCGCCCAACTCTAGATGAAGTTCTCCTGTGTTCTTTTCTGTGTCATTGCATTTGTCTCATGCATGTTTGGTTTCTTTCTCTTTTTCAAACAAAAAAAACAAAAAAAAACTTCATCTAGATCTTTCAGTTTCTTCTCTTTTCTGTTTGTTTTCTTCTGCATATTTCTGCATCAAATTCCTTGCAAATCCTTCAGCTAATTCATTGCAAATCTGTGTGAAATCTTACTTGACTAGTGAGCTGAGGTGACAAGTGTTTTTCTCTGTGTAAACCCGGTTTCACCGACTTGCAAATTTCTGTCCAACCGAATATTTTCGGTACCACCGAAATGTGCCACTCGGTGCCACCGACTTTGCAATCAGAAAAACAGTTTGCCACTTGTTCTACATTTCTTATGATCCAGCTCCACTCAATGCATCTTGTCCTTCACAAGCATCACAATTTTATCCTCTGCTTGTGCTGAATCTCAAGGACCAAACCCATTCGACGGATTCCAGGAAAAACCTTCTTGGGAATTGATGTCAAAGGGGGAGAGAGAGATCACATCAAAGCTTGTAAGAAAAAGAGATCACATCAAGAGAGAAAAAGTATTAAGGGGGAGAGAAAGTCTCAAGGATCCCAGATGTTGTTAAGGGGGAGAGAGAGATCTCCAGGGAGAGAAAAATACTCAAGGATCCCAGATGCTTGATGTTCAAGAGGAGAGATGCCACATGTCTTTTTGGGGGAAAGACATGTTCATAGTTCATATGAACTCATTTGAATTAAGTTTTATTCAGCTCTGATTTTCTGTTTCCTATCTTCTCCCAATATCCCATGTAAGATTCAGGGGGAGCAAGACACCTAAGGGAAAAGAAATCAGCCAAATTCATTGCATATCTTTATTCTTGGGGACATGCTGAATCCAATGTGGTACCTTGTACTCACTCTCTACATGTCATCCCAGTCTTGGCATTCTTGTGGTTTCTTTTGTTTGCTCTGGCTAGTGGACGTACCTGTGTTATCTAACCTTGTTTGCAGGTTCATTCCATCCTAAGCCCACTCGAGACCACAAGGTAAGTATATGCATCAAAATCATGAGTATGAGGAGTTCTTGCTTATGTACATACTGTTTGCAAGAAGGACTCATGAGCATGAAGGTATTTTCCTTAATAATCTTTTGCTCTGATGCATATGGCCAAGATACATGTAACACATTGCCTACTCTGTCATGATTATGCTCTCACATGCCTCTATATTTCATATTTACATGAGTGCATACATGTAGGGGGAGCCTATGCTTGCTACATGTTCCTCCAAAGCTTTACTTGCTGTTCTTTATATCTTTATTTAAAGCTTTGATGTATGTTGCCATCAATTACCAAAAAGGGGGAGATTGAAAGCACAAGTGCTCCCTAGGTGGTTTTGATAATTGATGACAACATATCTCTTGTTGGACTAACACTTCTATCTAGCATGTTTCAGATAAGTTCAACAATGGAGTGGCATGGACTAAAGGTTGTGGGAACCCTCAAGATGCTAAGGACAAGGGATTGGCTAAAGCTTCAAGCTCAAGACTCTTCACTTTTATATTTCAGTGATCCAAGATCACATTGAGTCCATAAGAAAAGCCAATACTATTAAGGAGGGATGAGGTGTTGCTTAATGAGCCTCTTGCTTCATGTGCTTAGTGATATGCTCCAAAACTCTCAACTACTTTCCCATATCCACATATGACCTAAACCCTAAGCCAAACTCGGTCCTACCAATTTTTCTTATCCGGCGCCACCGAGTTTCACTTGTCATTAAGCCACTGCCAAACCCTAGCAATTCGGTCCTACCGATAGGGATCTCGGTCTCACCGAGATGGGGTTGCAAACTCTCTGTTTCCCTTTCGTAACTTTTCGGTCCCACCGAAAGAGCGAATCGGTCCCACCGAGATTGCAATGTAAATTCAGTGTTTCCCCTTTGTAACTTTTTGGTCTCACCGAGTTCCACTCGGTCTCACCGAAAGAGCAAATCGGTCCCACCGAGTTTGCCTGACCAACTCTCTGGTTAGCTAATTACCAAATTCGGTCTCACCGAGTTTGTGTAATCGGTCTCACCGAGATTACGTTATGCCCAAACCCTAACCGAATCGGTCCTACCGAGTTGCATGTCAGTCCCACCGAAATTCCTAACGGTCACTAGGTTTACATTTTCGGTCCGACCGAGTTTGTTGATTCGGTCCCACCGAGATTGGAAAACTGTGTAACGGTTGGATTTTGTGTGGAGGCTATATATACCCCTCCACCTCTTTCTCATTCATGAGAGAGCCATCAGAACACACACATCATTCATCAACTCATTTGTTCTGAGAGAGAACCACCTACTCATGTGTTGAGACCAAGACATTCCATTCCTACCATATGAATCTTGATCTCTAGCCTTCCCAAGTTGCTTTCCACTCAAATCTTCTTTCCACCAAATCCAAATCCTATGAGAGAGAGTTGAGTGTTGGGGAGACTATCATTTGAAGCACAAGAGCAAGGAGTTCATTACCTACACACCATTTGTTACTTCTTGGAGAGTGGTGTCTCCTAGATTGGCTAGGTGTCACTTGGGAGCCTCCGACAAGATTGTGGAGTTGAACCAAGGAGTTTGTAAGGGCAAGGAGATCGCCTACTTCGTGAAGATCTACCGCTAGTGAGGCAAGTCCTTCGTGGGCGATGGCCATGGTGGGATAGACAAGGTTGCTACTTCGTGGACCCTTTGTGGGTGGTTGCTTCTTCGTGGACCCTTCGTGGGTGGAGCCCTTCGTGGACTCGCGCAACCGTTGCCCTTGGGTGGAGCCCTATGTGGACTCGCGCAACCGTTACCCTTCGTGGGTTGAAGTCTCCATCAACGTGGATGTAGGATATCACCACCTATCCGAACCACGGGAAAAACATCTGTGTCTCCAATTGCGTTTGAAATCTCCAAACCCTTCCCTTTACATTCTTGCAAGTTGCATGCTTTACATTCCGCTGCTCATATACTCTTTGCATGCTTGCTTGATATGTATTGTGCATGTTGAATTTGTGCCTAAACTCCACTTAAACCGAAAGAGATTAAAAATTGCAACTTTAGCACTAAGTGTCTAATCACCCCCCTCTAGACACATCTACTTCTAGTTCCTACAACGTCGATCACGTTGATCGAGTCATCGAACATAAAGCGAGGCAACTGGGACAAGGTGGGGTCACTGATGGATCACTAACCAACCTATACTAAGCAGTCTAGGATAAGCAGGTAAGGTATGAAAGTAGGTAACAACAATAGGCTATGCATTTGAGCAGGATCATACAGAAAGCAGTAGTAGTTCTAATCCAAGCATGAGCGGGAAAGAAATGGGCGATATCGGAATGCTCAAGGGGGGGGGGGGTTTGCTTGCCTGGTTGCTCTGGCAAGGAGGGGTCGTCGGGGATGTAGTCATACTCAGTCACATCAACGTCGGTCTCGGCATCTACCGGAGAAGAAGAGGGGGGAGAAACAGTAAATATGAGGCAAACAAGCATCACAAAAATATAACAAGGCAAAACGCAGTGCTAGGGGTGACCTAACGCAGTACTAGGCAATACTGGCCAAGGGGGAAAACATCTGGGAAAGTTTTCCCGGAGTTAGGCATTTTCGGACAGATGAAACGGAGGGGGAAAGGTTCGATGTTCGCTATGCTAGGGGCATGTGACAGATGAACGGAGAGCGTATTCCGATTCGACTCGTCGTTCTGAGCAACTTTCATGTATAAAACATTTTCATCCGAGCTACGGTTTATTTTATATGAATTTCTAAAGTTTTAACCAATATCCTAGAAATCCCTGAAATTTTGCTAAGTCTGAGAATTCGACAGTCTTTTAAGCATCACTTGGCTGTTTTCCGAAGGCAATAACTAATGTTATGTAGTTCTAATGAATACACTACATATAAGTGTTTTACTCTACATCAACAGCACTACAAGGCCATGCCATTAGATAGTCTGAACAGCTCCTGTAATAGGTCCATTTACAGCTCTGAAGTAGTTAAGACAGTAAATCTATTTTTCAGTTTTCTCTCTTAACAGAACATAGACTTTTGTCATTTTTATAAGAATTAATCCATGTTGTATTTGAATTTGGTCCAATGGAATAATTTGGAGGTTGTCATGTGTACTCCCAACACAAATTAATTTCAAGGAAGTTAGACTTTGTTTGACCATAGTTTTGTTGCCATCCAGAGAGCTAAGAAGGTAGAAATAGCAAAAGCTAGCCAGCGCTACAGTAACATTCAGTTACTCTAGTAGCAGCAACAGAGCAGCGAAGCACAGTGGCAAGCGCGGGCGGGCATCTGTGAGCGATGCACGCGCGCGGACGGACAAGGGAGGCCACGGCAGTCAGGCACAGCGGCGTAGCAGGCGGGAGTAGCAGCAATAAGAAGCAGAGCAAGGCAGAAGCAGCATCGGCTCACAAGGACAAGCAGAGGCGCGGCCAGCGCGGCACAGCTGTGGGCGCGGTCGGGCGCGGGGCCGGACAAGGCCCGGGCGTGGCCTAGCGCGGTAGGGAGGCGAGGCGAGGCGCAGACACGGGGTGGCCATGACGCGGGGGTTCGGGCAGACGCGAGTTGCGCGGACACTGGCCATGACGGACAACGGCAATGGCTACGAGCGGGAGACGCACTCCGGCGATGGATCGAGACCGGGGCGAGGGGGAAGAAGGGAAGGAGCTCACGGCGAATCTGTAGAGGAGGGCAGCGGGCTCGGGGAAGGGTTGTAGGCAGTGGGTCGAGCGGAGAGGCGACGACGTCCACGGTGGAGAAGGGCGCCGATGGCGATGGTTTGAAGGCATCCCGACTTGGGGTGGTCCCCGGGACGGATGTAGCCACCCGCCGCGGACCTCCTGGATGTGCTCCCGCATGCCGGAGACAACGGCGGTCGCGACGCTTCACGGCGACATGCTTCGATGCGCCATGGCTATCTCTAATCAGAGAAGGGAGAGGGTGAGGGAGGGAAGGTGGTTTGAGCTAGGGTTTCGGGGGGGAGGAATCCTGGCGTCTTATAGTGCGTCGAGGAGGGCGGGATGGCCGCCACGTAGCCGAGGGCGCGGCCATGGCGTGCAGATGACTACCAAGACCGCCCCTCTGCTTCTGTAGCAAAGAGGGAGACAAGTGGGAGGGGGAGTGGGCTGGGCCTCCCTGTACTTTGCATTTGGGCCCAAGCGTACAATGCATGTTCTATCTCTTTTCTTTTACCCTTTTATTTATTTAACACACTCAGTCTTTTATCAAACTTAGCAACTAAATGACTTTTGGTTAAATGTGTAAATTGGCACATAAATAATAGGCAAAATAATGGAGAGGCTACAAAGTTTGAGATCAATTTGGAAAGTATACATTTTAGTTTATTTTGAAAAGACCATTTTATTTGTTGTTGGAGCATTTATTAATTTCCTAAGATTGTTTGGTGAGTCAAATGATGTTAGCCATAACATGACAATGATCAGGGGGAATTATAGAATAGTTTGAACATTTTATTTTTGACATTTGAAAACTTTTAAAGTTGGACTTGATTTTAAATTTTGAATTTGAACGGAGTTTGAATTGACGCGAGTTTAACAACAGTAATCGTGGTGACATGGCATCATTAGCAGAGGGTTACTGTAGCTTAATTATCCGGGCATCACAATTCTCCTCCACTACCAGAAATCTCGTCCCGAGATTTAAGGGTTGAAATAATGGGGAAAGTTCTGGTTAAGAAATTCTAATGGATCATCTCGTTATTGGTTGCTCTTCTCGAAGAAGTTGATCCCTTTCATTGATGTTTTCATTCCTCTGCATCAATGCATCATAATGAAGTTGTCGTTCTTTCTTACGATGGGACAGGGGTTAACTATGGAAGAACGGACCTATCAAGGTTGAATAAATGGTAGATAGCTCAGGGAAAATGGCAGGAAGTAACTCTCGAATTGAATTAAGAAAATATCAAGAGCGATGTAAGGAGGTATCATGGGAAGTTTCGAGCAGGCAGGCAATCGTTCGATGCCTGAACATGGCGTGGAAGGTTTCAAAGCAATGAGAATTAGTTTTGTGTCTGATACTATAATTGATTACTGGGCAGGGGGCATATGTATTACATACGAAGTCAAGCTCAAGGAATATCTTGGGTAATAGGGTCTATAGGAGAGTTAGGTTTCGATTCTGTGGAACTGTGGATTATGGGCCCACCATGTGGGTTAAAGGTAGAAAGGGCGCTGGCATCTTGCACGATCATGTAAGCAAGGTAGGTCAGAGGATAGCCTGTCAGTTATGTCGGCAACAACATCGGTACCAAGGGCGAGGGACGAAGAGAACCATTTTCCTGCTCGTTGAACGAGGCGGGCCATTAGGCAAAGTTCTCGTCCATTGGTGGCTACCGGAATGTCATCAACAATAGTAACAGGGTCTTACTGACATAGAGATACAATGAGGTGTTGATATAAGAAGGGAAATATTACTGCTTATATAATATAGATCACAATAAGGTTTAAACAAACCAATGGAAAGGAAAATGTAATTGTCAGATTAAACAGAACAATGGAAAGGAAAATGTGTTTAAACACATATTTCAGGGGTATATCCTTCCCAAGGACAAGCAGAGCATGATATCCATGACAGGAAAGAAGTATGGAACCAATTAGGTAAGGGGGAAGAAAATTCCTGACATTATGCATACAATGGTGTTTGGATAATTGATAAAGAAAATTTAGTATCGTGCTTCAAATGTTCTCATTGGAGATCGAATTACCACAAACATGCTTCGAGATAGCATTGACATGGTTTCAAGCAAAGGTCAGACTTTGGATACACCAAGGATCCATCGGAAACAACTTAGAAAATAATTCATACAATTTTAGTAGGGAAAAGATAAGAGTGTGGCCAACGAACTCAACCACAATCCATCGACATGCCAAAAAGGATGTATTTCCAAAATTATATGAACAAGTTTGTGTTGGGGAAGGCAAGAATGTTGTCAATGATAACATAAATCATCAAGGGGAAGGATTGTATTTCTCCTCGTGAATTTGATTGATATCCTGAAAAAGCTCAGAATGTTGATGATGATCACGACACATTTGTCGAGAGATTTCATGAAGATGTAATCGATTGGCGATGACATCCAGTCAAAGGAATGATGAAGCGAAAGGTTATTGGAACCATGGGTACGACACAAACTCAAAATTAAGCTTGCTGTTCAAGGCGAAATGATAAGATGAGGAATATCGATGTAAGCTTAGCTCATCGTCAGAAGTTGCTCCGGGCATAAGGACCAGGTAGCATAGTTAAAAACTTGACATGATAAAAATATAGCCGATCAGGCTAGGAATGATGCGATGGGGTATAAAGCTTCCCAATATCAAGTACTATGTGTAATGCCAGAAGGTAAATTGGAGTAGAGGCTGGACGGGGGAATGATTTGCAGAGGATAAGTAATTGTAACTTACCCAGTAAATGGGATCAAGGAGGAAATATGGTCGGGACCATAACTACAAGGGATCCAATTCACGATATCGGAAGAATTATTCAAATGATTAAATATCCTTGCCAGAAGCTTTCATGATAAGTCCTACACCGTGTCCGTGGGCATGAACACAAGGTTCAGGGTCGACTCCCACTTCTACAATGCATAACCTTTCATTTTACTCCTCGCTCTTGGTGAAGTTGTAGTACTGAAAATTTATATGACGATAGCCAGTAGAGTATAATCCGCATAACTTTCAAGTTCACACAGATTAGGGAAGGCATAGGTTCAATCCATCGGGGCATCTTAGGAACATATATCATAAATTTCAAGAATAATAACACAAGCTCGGTAGTAGAGCATGCTTGAGAAAGCGGAGGATACAATTTACCAAAAGCATTATGTATCCGAGGAAAGGCTCACAAGCTTTATTGAATATGAAGGACGTTGTCGGATAAAATCCGAAAAAGGGGGGTCTGGTGGTCCATAAGGGATTTGATGTGAGCATCAGTATTCAACCAGAGGAAGAGAGAATGTAAGGAGATCAGATTATAGAAACAACTGACTAACTCAAGGCTCAATTGCAAAGGAATTATGAATTCAAAGACAAGGGATCAGAAGCAATGCTCTGATTAGGGATGGATAGGTAGAATAGCCATAGGGGTACAATCGATGGCGATTTGATTGGTCGAGATCCAGCACATGTTAAAATGACGTCTGAGTTGGAAGGATGAATTCTAGGATCTGATTGAGGATTGCTAGCATTCGCAACATATTGTATCAACGGACTCAAAATGATAATGAGAAAGGATGACAATAAGATTACTAGACTTATGGTATTAACCATAATGCAAGCAAGCAAGAAATTCAAGAACAATAGGCTGTTGAGGATTTTCACAAGAATGAATGGTGTTGCGAAGTTTTTTTGTGAAGTACATGAACCAACTGAGGATGAGCGGATACTCGGTAGGTGCACAAAGTTATCCGTAGGGGTATTCGGTGACAAGGAACTGCAAGGCAGTAAGCTCAAAGGATTCTCAGAAAAAGGAGAGCAGTTCAAGGCATCTTGTAATAACAAGATCAATGGGATAGAATGTAAGATTGGCAAGTGTGTATAGTTATCCATAAGGATAATTCGGTGGTAGGGAATTGCAAAGGCAATAGGCACAAAGTCTCAAGAGATATTGTAGAGTATCTTCTGAATCTTATGATGCAGTAGGCGATCATCTGAAATAAGGGGCTCTCCGGGTGGATGTGATCACGAGATCCTAATGTTCGAGTTAGTAAATCCATTTAACTCGAATAGGAGAGAGATCAGAGTCCCAGAGTATAGACAAGGAGTAAAAGATCCTAATACCACCCAATGGCGACGTGGGCCCGTAAGACACACAGCCATGTTAATAAAAGTTTTTCAGTGACTAGACTCAACTTCGGCCAAAGTGTTGAAAAGGGGGCTACCTACAAGCAGTCGGCTCTGATACCAACTTGTGACGCACTCAATTCAATAGTACACTAATCATACATGCAAATGTGTACGATCAAAATCAAGGACTCACGAGAAGATATCACAACACAACTCTAGACACAAATTAAAATAATACAAGCTTTATATTACCAGCCAGGGGCCTCGAGGGCTCGAATACATAAGCTCGAATACACAAGAGTCAGCGGAAGCAACAATATCTGACTACAGACATAAGTTAGACAAGTCTGCCTTAAGAAGGCTAGCACAAAAGCAACAATGATCGAAAAGGCAAGGCCTCCTACCTTGGAGCCTCCTAACTACTCTAGGTCGTCAGCGGCCATCACGTAGTAGTAGGAACCCTCAGGGTAGTAGTAGTCATCAGTGGTGTCGTCTGGCTCCTGGTATCCGTCATCTGGTCGCAACAATCGGGTATATGCGAAAAAGAGGTAGCAAAGCAACCGTGAGTACTCATCCAAAGTAAGCGCAAGACTTACATCGGATCTAAACTAAGTATGCATCTGTATCAAAGGAAATGGGCTGTATCTGTGGACTAAACTGCAGAATGCCAGAAGAGAAGGGGAAAACCTAGCCTATTGAAGACTAGCATCTTCAAGTATCTTCAAGCATCTTGCAGCATATAGAAGAGTACAGATCAACATAAGGTAAAGTAGTAGTAGTGTTATCAACCTTGGCCAGAGATCCTTTCTCGAGTCCCAGCGAGAAAGCAATCCATAGCCATACTATCCATTTCTCATATCCATTCATTTCTCATCACAAGTATCCAGTTCTAGTTGTATCGATCGGGATACAACTCCAAGTGTCCGTTACTGTAGGACAGGCTATCGATAGATGTTTTCTTCCCTGCAGGGGTGCACCAACTTACCCACCACGCTCGATTAACTCCGGCTGGACACACTTTCCTGGGTCATGCCTGGCCTCAGCCAAACAATACGTCGCAACCCAACCTAGGCTTAATAGAGAGGTCAACATGCCAGACTAAACCTATGCCCCCAGGGGTCATGGGCCATCTCCTCGAGAACTCCTGTATGTTGCGTACGCGGCCGGTGAGCAGACCTAGCTACCTCCTTCAAAAGGCAGGTGCTTACCAGTCCAACCCGGCGTGCGCCGCTCAGTCACATACGTCTATTAAGCTTCGGCTGATGTATACGACGCAGAACGCCTATACTATGCCCACGTGATGGTTAGTGCTATCAGGCCAGAGGCTACTCGGAACAAATATCCAAATCGTAGTGGATTAGGAGCACGCGGTAACGAGCAGAGACTCACGATCAATGTGACCCCGTCACCCCGTCTCGAGTACTTGCGGCAAGGGCTAAGAATGCCCGGCCACGCCTCGTAAGTATCTCATGGGTACCTTCCAGGTCAACCCGTCTCCACATCACTCGCTATTAAGCTCGTGCGGGTACCCCTCGGGGCCGACCCGTCTTTAGTAACATGATTCAGTGTAAAGTCATAGTAACCATAGTAACTGTGTGTCTAACACCAAGGGGAAAACCCGAGGAATCACCCCCGGTGAATTCCACTCGATGTTATCATCAAGGTGAACGTAAGAGGATCCACCCTCGAAGTTCGCACTTGAGGGGTTGCACGACAGAGCCGTAACGGAAGTGGTTAAGGTGGAAATCACCCTCGATGACCACGACTGGGTAGCTACACTACAGAGATCTCATCAGGAGTGATGTATGAGGTTCACCCTCGGCACTCGATAGTAACTCTATAGTGACGCACAACTAGCTGGGGTGATGTGCGGTGTCGGGGCCTGGACGTCGATCACGTTGATCGAGTCATCGAACATAAAGCGAGGCAAATGGGACAAGGTGGGGTCACTGATGGATCACTAACCAACCTATACTAAGCAGGTAAGGTATGAAAGCAGGTAACAACAACAGGCTATGCATTAGAGTAGGATCATACAGAAAGCAGTAGTAGTTCTAATGCAAGCATGAGAGGGAAAGAAATGGGCGATATAAGAATGCTCAAGGGGGGGGGGGTTTGCTTGCCTGGTTGCTCTGGCAAGGAGGGGTCATCGGGGATGTAGTCGTACTCAGTCGCATCAACGTCGGTCTCAGGGTCTACCGGAGAAGAAGAGGGGGGAGAAACAGTAAATACAGGGCAAACAAGCATCAAAAAAATATAACAAGGCAAAACGCGGTGCCAGGGGTGACCTAACGCAATACTAGGCGATACTGGCCAAGGGGGAAAACATCTGGGAACGTTTTCCTGGAGTTAGGATTTTCCGGACAGATGAAACGGAGGGAGAAAGGTTCGATGTTCCCTATTCTAGGGGCGTGTGACAGATGAACAGACAGCGTATTCCGATTCGTCTTGTCGTTCTGAGCAACTTTCATGTATAAAACATTTTCATCCGAGCTACGGTTTATTTTATATGAATTTCTAAAGTTTTAACCAATATCCTAGAAATCCCTGAAATTTTGATAAGTCTGAGAATTTGACAGTTTTTTAAACATCACTGGGCTGTTTTCCGAAGGCTATAACTAATGTTATGTAGTTCTAATGAAGACACTACATATAAGTATTTTACTCTACATCAACAACACTACAAGGCCATGCCATTAGATAGTCTGAACAGCTCCTGTAACAGGTCCATTTACAGCTCTGAAGTAGTTAAGACAGTAAATCTGTTTTTCAGTTTTCTCTCTTAACAGAACATAGAATTTTGTCATTTTTATAAGAATTAATCCATGCTGTATTTGAATTTGGTCCAATGGAAAATTTGGAGGTTGTCATGTGTACTCCCAACACAAATTAATTTCAACGAAGTTAGACTTTGTTTGACCATAGTTTTGTTGCCATCCAGAGAGCTAAGAAGGTAGAAATAGAAAAAGCTACCATCGCTACAGTAACATTCAGTTACTGTAGCAGCAACAGTAGAGCAGCGAAACGCAGCGGCAAGAGCGAGCGGGCATCTACGAGCACGGGAACGCGCGCGGACGGACAAGGGAGACCACGGCAGTCAGGCACAGCGGCGTAGCAGGCGGGAGTAGCAGCAATAAGAAGCAGAGCAAGGCAGAAGCAGCATCGGCTCACAGGGACAAGAAGAGGCGTGGCCAGCACGGGATGGCTGTGGGCACGGACGGGCGCGGGGACGGACAAGGCCTGGGCGTGGCCTAGCGCGGCAGGGAGGCGAGGCGAGGCGCGGACACGGGGTGGTCACGACGCAGGGGTTTGGGCAGACGTGAGTTGCGCAGCTGGCCGTGACGGACGACGGCTATGGCTACGAGCAGGAGACGCACTCCGGCGATGGATCGAGACCGGGGCGAGGGGGAAACAGGGGAGGAGCTCACGGAGAATCTGTAGAGGAGGGTAGCGAGCTCGGGGAAGGGTTGTAGGCAGTGGGTCGAGCGGAGAGGCAACGACATCCGCGGCGGAGAAGGTCGCTGATGGCGACGGTTCGAAGGCGTCCCGGCTTGGGGTGGTCCCCGGAACGGACGTAGCCACTCGCCGCGGACCTCCTGGACGTGCTCCCGCACGCCGGATACAACGGCGGTCGCGACGCTTCACGGCGACGTGCTTCGATGCGCCATGGCTATCTCTAATCAGAGAAGGGAGAGGGTGAGGGAGTGAAGGTGGTTCAAGCTAGGGTTTCGGGGGGGAGGAATCCTGGCATCTTATAGGGCATCGAGGATGGCGGGATGGCCGCCACGCAGCCGAGGGCGCGGCCATGGCGTGCAGATGACTGCCACGACTGCCCCTCTGCTTCTGTAGCAAAGAGGGAGACAAGTGGGAGGGGAGTGGGTTGGGCCTCCCTGTACTTTGCATTTGGGCTCAAGCGTACAGTGCATGTTCTATCTCTTTTCTTTTACCCTTTTATTTATTTAACACACTCGGTCTTTTATCAAACTTAGCAACTAAATGACTTTTGGTTAAATGTGTAAATTGGCACATAAATAATAGGCAAAATAATGGAGAGGCTACAAAGTTTGAGATCAATTTGGAAAGTATACATTTTAGTTTATTTTGAAAAGACCATTTTATTTGTTGTTGGAGCATTTATTAATTTCCTAAGATTGTTTGGTGAGTCAAATGATGTTAGCCACAACATGACAATGATCAGGGGGAATTATAGAATAGTTTGAACATTTTATTTTTGACATTTGAAAACCTTTAAAGTTGGACTTGATTTTAAATTTTGAATTTGAACGGAGTTTGAATCGACGCGAGTTTAACAAGAGTAATCGTGGTGACGTGGCATCATTACCAGAGGGTTACTATAGCTTAATTATCCGGGCGTCACATGGTGCCGGAACGGGTCTAGATTGGTTTTCGGTGGCTACGGAGGCTTCTGGCGGCGGAACTCCCAATCTATTATGCTCCCTGAAGTTTTTAGGGTATATGGATATATATATATGAGGAAGAAGTACGTCGGTGGACCTCCGGGCTGTCCACGAGGCAGGGGGCGCGCCCCCCACCCTCGTGGGCAGACCGGGACTCTTCTGGTCCATCTCCGATACTCCGTGGGCTTCTTCTGGTCCAAAAATAAGTTCCGTGAAGTTTCAGGTCAATTGGACTATGTTTGATTTTCCTTTTCTGCGATACTCTAAAACAAGGACAAAACAAAAACTGGCACTAGGATCTAGGTTAATAGGTTAGTCCCAAAAATCATATAAAATAGCATATAAAACATCCAAGTTTGATAATATAATAGCATGGAACAATCAAAAATTATAGATACGTTGGAGACGTATCACGACGCCGGATGTAGATCCTGCACCCGGCAGCACAGGGAGAAGCGGCGAGCACCCCCCCCCACCCCCACCCGGATCTGAGGAACCGATAGAATCTCCGATGGACCGCATTGGCGATCTCCCGGACGTCATCCTTGAGGAGATCATCTCGCTTCTCCCCACCAAGGATTGCTTCCACACACAAGTCCTCTCAACTCGGTGGTGCCCTCTATGGCGCATCGCGCCCCTCAATCTCGATTGTCGTCAGATATCTGTCCTTCCTGAATTTGATCTCCTCAGAGCCATCATCTCCTCTCACCAGCAGGGCCCCGTTCAATGCTTCTGCATCCCGACACCCTACCTGTTGTCCATACCCGGCACGGTGAATGCTTGGCTGACATCCCCTGAATTCAAAAAACTCCAGCAGTTTGAGTTATATGATTACGACGAATCCTAACACCAAGAATTTGTGCCCACACCACTGTTGTCCATCTCGTGCTTTTCCTCCTCTCTCCAGACCGCCACCTTCGCCAAGTGCCATCTACCAGACGATCTAGTACAAATGCTTCGACTCCCATTGCTAAAAAAAACTTTTGCTTGTGTTGGTTTATCTATCGGAGGCTTCATTGCACAGCATCATCCACTCCAGTTGCCCTACCCTGGAGCGCTTGCTGATTGTTTTGGGAGTAGAAATCCCAATTAGTTGCCTCCAAATAAAGTCGCCTCACCTTAAAAGCATTGGAATTGCTTTTGAAGGACAATAGCTCATCATCGAAGATGCCCCTTCACTTCAAAGGTTGCTCCTTGATTATTGTTATAAACCTTGGCAAATAACTGTCGTCTTTGCGCCCAAACTGGAGACCTTGGGTTTAATTCATGGTCCGTTTAATGATCACAATAAGTTGGTGTTTGGCTCCTCACCTTTTCAGGTACCGTATATTATCATCTACACATTTGTAATCATAATCTGCATTTTTTCATTTGTGCGCATTTTTTCATTTTTTCATCTAATATTATGTTATATGCTCAATGAAGAGTTCATCCATGGATAGCCAATCAATGTTGCTGGATTCTGTCAAGATCTTATATATCATAATGTTTATTTATGATATGAATATAATTACAGGCTTGCTGTGATGCTTTCGGTCTCTGGAGAATTTATATATAAAAGTGATGATTTCATGCACATTGGAAGACCGTATATATTGTACTAGAATTAACCATTCAGATGTTGCTCTTTCGACATATTGTTCTTTCAGACCTTAACTATTTTCAAATCTTCATGTCTAATTAGGCACTGCAACCACATGGAGAAAAATGTATAACCAATCGGTGGCATAATAAGCACCAGGATTTTCTCAGTTCTCATGACATTCGTTTGAGGACAATAATGATGGAAGGATATGCATCCAACCAGGCAAACAGAAGCTTTGTCACATTCTTCCTGTTGAATGCGAGGTTACTATTGTCCATGAGGCTTAAGTTTTACAGCAAGAGATTTCTCACGGACGGACACGTTGAACAACAAAAAAAGAAGTTTCAGGTGGACAAATGGCTTCTAAACGTGCTCGGCTTCTATTTACAAAAAATTGTAGTCATCCTAATTTTTTTTGCACAGGATGTTGATTTTATAGATCAGACTGATCCATTTGTTTGTGACTGCGAAAAAGAGTGGTTGGGTTAGATGTTACTTCCATGTTCAATCTGGGTTTTGTCTAAATTTGATGAACAATTAATCCTTGGGCTTTTTGTACCGTTTGTAAGCTTGAGTTGCATGTTGTTGCCCTCGTACTCCCCTCCACATGCCACTACACTGCTGCATCTTCCACGGGTGCTGTTCATTCCCGCCTGAGGCCTCGCTGTCATTCTCCGCCTTGGTTCGCTCGCTGTGCCCGCTGCCGCCTGGCGTTGTTGTGACGCCCCAAGACCGGAGCTTCAGATGCCTTCCAGGGTTTCCGGGTTTCGTTGTGTGTTTTGTCTCGTCTGTTGCATTCATCTTTGCATCATGTGCATTGCATCATGTCATCATGCCATCATGTCATTTCTTTTCTTAACTCAACTAAATAAATTGCATGGATCTTCGGTCCATTTAAACCGAGGGAAATGGACATGGTGATTTCTCTTTAAAACATATCCAAAGTCTCCTACTATTTTTAGGGAGCTATTTTAAATATCCCATTAACTTGGAATCACCCATCACACAATTGCATTACTCTTCAACTCTTCTTTTATCCGACTTAACTTCATATATTTTTCCTTGCATCTCTCTTAAGCCATACCCATGCATCATCCCTCCCACTTCCTTCGTTTTTCATGTCTTTGCAAGCAACCTTATTCCTCCTCCATTAATGTTCATCTTTTCCCTATAAATCTTGCCTTTTTCCGACACCCTCTCTGTCAGATTTCATCCCATTAGAAGTTGTTTTGGTCAGGTTCAAACATGATTGAAGTTTGAGAATAATTCAAACTCTAATTATTTTTCTACCTTCTAAAAATGCCTGAGCAATTTATTCAAACCCTACATAAATCCAGGGTTCTAGATATATTTTTATATATCTCATATTCCTAACCAAAAACCCTTGGATTTTCCCCTTTGTTGGTTGTTTATATTCTTATATAAACAATAGATTAAGAAAGGGAAGATTTTGGAAAGGAGAGGGAGCCCAGCAGCCGCACCAGTTGGCCAAGGCCCAGCTGGCGCCCTTCCCACTGGGCAGGCTCCAAGGCCCATCCGCCCCCACCAGTTCCATAACCCTAGCCCGATCCCCTCGCTCGCTAGCCCTCTCTCTCTCTCGATCCCTTGCCTCTCCCTCGACTCCCTCCTGCGCCGCCGCACGCATCGAGTACCAGGAGAGCGCTCGCGCCTCCCGATCCATGGCCCTCCTCCCTCTACTACCCAGATCTTGCGCCTGGCTCCTCTCAAGTACCTCATCCCCGGTGCCGTCCATCCATGTCGCGCCCGGTTCCCATGGCCATCTCCCTCTCGTCCCGATCGAGATCGTCCTCGATCCCCTCTGCCTGCTCCGAGCTTCTCCGCCCTCGACGTCCCCTTCGCCGGATCCCCTCCTCGCGCCTCTACTCTCTCACATGTGGCTCCGCCGCCCCATCTCTTGAAGGAAATATGCCCTAGAGGCAATAATAAAGTTATTATTTATTTCCTTATAATCATGATAAAGGTTTATTATTCATGCTAGAATTGTATTAATCGGAAACATAATACATGTGTGAATACATAGACAAACAAAGTGTCACTAGTATGCCTCTACTTGACTAGCTCGTTAATCAAAGATGGTTATGTTTCCTAACCATGAACAATGAGTTGTTATTTGATTAACTGGATCACATCATTAAGAGAATGATCTGATTGACATGACCCATTCCATTAGCTTAGCACCCGATCGTTTAGTATGTTGCTATTGCTTTCTTCATGACTTATACATGTTCCTATAACTATGAGATTATGCAACTCCCGTTTACCGGAGGAACACTTTGGGTACTACCAAACGTCACAACGTAACTAGGTGATTATAAAGGAGTACTACAGGTGTCTCCAAAGGTACATGTTGGGTTGGCGTATTTCGAGATTAGGTTTTGTCACTCCGATTGTCGGAGAGGTATCTCTAGGCCCTCTCGGTAATGCACATCACATAAGCCTTGCAAGCATTGCAACTAATGAGTTAGTTGCGGGCTGATGTATTACAGAACGAGTAAAGAGACTTGCCGGTAACGAGATTGAACTAGGTATTGGATACCGACGATCGAATCTCGGGCAAGTAACATACCGATGACAAAGGGAACAACGTATGTTGTTATGCGGTCTGACCGATAAAGATCTTCGTAGAATATGTAGGAGCCAATATGGGCATCCAGGTCCCGCTATTGGTTATTGACCGGAGACGTGTCTTGGTCATGTCTACATTGTTCTTGAACCCGTAGGGTCCGCACGCTTAAGGTTACGATGACAGTTATATTATGAGTTTATGCATTTTGATGTACCGAAGGTTGTTCACAGTCCTGGATGTGATCACGGACATGACGAGGAGTCTCGAAATGGTCGAGACATAAAGATTGATATATTGGAAGCCTATATTTGGACATCGGAAGTGTTCCGGGTGAAATCGGGATTTTACCGGAGTACAGGGAGGTTACCGGAACCCCCCGGGAGCTATATGGGCCTTAGTGGGCTTTAGTGGAAAGGAGAAAGGGGCAGCCCAAGGTGGCTGTGCGCCTCCCCCCTTCCCCTAGTCCTATTAGGACTAGGATAGGTGGCATGTCCCCTCTCTCTCTTCCCCCCCCCCTCAAGGAGTCCTATTCCAACTAGGATTGGGGGGGGGGGGGAATCCTACTCCCAGAGGGAGTAGGACTCTCCTGGCGCGCCACACTTGGCCGGCCAGCCTCCCCCCCTCTAGTCCTTTATATACGGAGGCAGGGGCACCCCAGAAACACACAAGTTGATCCACGTGATCTATTCCTTAGCCGTGTGCGGTGCCCCCAGCCACCATAGTCCTCGATAATACTGTAGCGGAGTTTAGGCGAAGCCCTCCTGCTGTAGTACATCAAGATCGTCACCACGCCGTCGTGCTGACGGAACTCTTCCCTGACACTTTGCTGGATCGGAGTCCGAGGATCGTCATCGAGCTAAACGTGTGCTCAAACTCGGAGGTGCCGTAGTTTCGGTGCTTGATCCGTTGGATCGTGAAGACGTACGACTACTTCCTCTACGTTGTGTCAACGCTTCCGCAGTCGGTCTGCGTGGGTACATAGACAATACTCTCCCCTCTCGTTGCTATGCATCACATGATCTTGTGTGTGCGTAGGAATTTTTTTGAAATTACTACGAAACCCATCAGTGGCATCCGAGCCTAGGTTATTTATGTTGATGTTATATGCACGAGAAGAACACAAGTGAGTTGTGGGCGATATAAGTCATACTGCCTACCAGCATGTCATACTTTGGTTCGGCGGCATTGTTGGACGAGACGACCCAGACCAACATTACGCGTACGCTTACGCGAGACCGGTTTCCCCGACGTGCTTTGCACATAGGTGGCTTGCGGGCGACTATCTCTCCAACTTTAGTTGAACCAAGTATGGCTACGCCCGGTCCTTGCGAAGGTTAAAACGGAGTCTATTTGACAAACTATCGTTGTGGTTTTGATGCGTAGGTGAGATTGGTTCTTGCTTAAGCCCGTAGCAGCCACGTAAAACTTGCAACAACAAAGTAGAGGACGTCTAACTTGTTTTTGCAGGGCATGTTGTGATGTGATATGGTCAAGACATGATGCTGAATTTTATTGTATGAGATGATCATGTTTTGTAACCGAGTTATCTGCAACTGGCAGGAGCCATATGGTTGTCGCTTTATTGTATACAATGCAATCGCCCTGTAATTGCTTTACTTTATCACTAAGCGGTAGCGATAGTCGTAGAAGCAATAGTTGGCAAGATGACAACGATGCTACGATGGAGATCAAGGTGTCACGCCGGTGACGATGGTGATCACGACGGTGCTTCGGAGATGGAGATCACAAGCACAAGATGAGGATGGCCATATCATATCACTTATATTGATTGCATGTGATGTTTATCCTTTTATGCATCTTATCTTGCTTTGATTGACGGTAGCATTATAAGATGATCTCTCACTAAATTATCAAGAAGTGTTCTCCCTGAGTATGCATCGTTGCGAAAGTTCTTCGTGCTGAGACACCACGTGATGATCGGGTGTGATAGGTTCTACGTTCAAATACAACGGGTGCAAAACAGTTGCACACGCGGAATACTCAGGTTATACTTGACGAGCCAAGCATATACAGATATGGCCTCGGAACACGGAGACCGAAAGGTCGAGCGTGAATCATATAGTAGATATGATCAACATAACAATGTTCACCATTGAAAACTACTCCATCTCACGTGATGGTCGGTTATGGTTTAGTTGATTTGGATCACGTAATCACTTAGAGGATTAGAGGGATGTCTATCTAAGTGGGAGTTCTTTAATTAATTTGATTAACTGAACTTAAATTTATCATGAAACTTAGTACCTGATTAGTATCTTGCTTGTTTATGTTTGATTGTAGATAGATGGCTCGTGCTGTTGTTCCGTTGAATTTTAATGCGTTCCTTGAGAAAGCAAAGTTGAAAGATGATGGTAGCAATTACACGGACTGGGTCCGTAACTTGAGGATTATCCTCATTGCTGCACAGAAGAATTACATCCTGGAAGCACCGCTGGGTGCCAGGCCTGCTGCAGGAGCAATGCCGGATGTTATGAACGTCTGGCAGAGCAAAGCTGATGACTACTCGATAGTTCAGTGTGCCATGCTTTACGGCTTAGAATCGGGACTTCAACGACGTTTTGAACGTCATGGAGCATATGAGATGTTTCAGGAGTTGAAGTTAATATTTCAAGCAAATGCCCGGATTGAGAGATATGAAGTCTCCAATAAGTTCTATAGCTGCAAGATGGAGGAGAACAGTTCTGTCAGTGAGCATATACTCAAAATGTCTGGGTATAATAATCACTTGATTCAATTGGGAGTTAATCTCCCAGATGATTGCGTCATTGACAGAATTATTCAATCACTGCCACCAAGCTACAAGAGCTTCGTGATGAACTATAATATGCAAGGGATGAACAAGACTATTCCCGAGCTCTTCGCGATGCTGAAAGCTGCGGAGGTAGAAATCAAGAAGGAGCATCAAGTGTTGATGGTCAACAAGACCACTAGTTTCAAGAAAAAGGGCAAAGGGACGAAGAAGGGGAACTTCAAAAAGAACGGCAAGCAAGTTGCTACTCAACAGAAGAAACCCAAACCTGGACCTAAGCCTAAAACTGAGTGCTTCTATTGCAAGCAGACTGGTCACTGGAAGCGGAACTGCCCCAAGTATTTGGCGGATAAGAAGGATGGCAAGGTGAACAAAGGTATATCTGATATACATGTTATTGATGTGTACCTTACTAATGCTCGCAGTAGCACCTGGGTATTTGATACTGGTTCTGTTGCTAATATTTGCAACTTGAAACAGGGACTACGGATCAAGCGAAGATTGGTTAAGGACGAGGTGACGATGCGCGTGGGAAACGGTTCCAAAGTCGATGTGATCGCAGTCGGCATGCTACCTCTACATCTACCTTCGGGATTAGTATTAGACCTAAATAATTGTTATTTGGTGCCAGCGTTGAGCATGAACATTATATCTGGATCTTGTTTGATGCGAGACAGTTATTCATTTAAATCAGAGAATAATGGTTGTTCTATTTATATGAGTAATATCTTTTATGGTCATGCACCCTTTAAGAGTGGTCTATTCTTGTTGAATCTCGATAGTAGTAACACACATATTCATAATGTTGAAGCCAAAAGATGTAGAGTTGATAATGAGAGTGCAACTTATTTGTGGCACTGCCGTTTAGGTCATATCGGTGTAAAGCGCATGAAGAAACTCCATTCTGATGGACTTTTGGAACCACTTGATTGTGAATCACTTTGTACTTGCGAACCGTGCCTCATGGGCAAGATGACCAAAACGCCGTTCTCCGGTACTATGGAGAGAGCAACAGATTTGTTGGAAATCATACATACAGATGTATGTGGTCCGATGAATATTGAGGCTCGTGGCGGATATCGTTATTTTCTCACCTTCACAGATGATTTAAGCAGATATGGGTATATCTACTTAATGAAACATAAGTCTGAAACATTTGAAAAGTTCAAGGAATTTTAGAGTGATGTTGAAAATCATCGTAACAAGAAAATAAAGTTTCTACGATCTGATCGTGGAGGAGAATATTTGAGTTACGAGTTTGGTGTACATTTGAAAAATTGTGGAGTAGTTTCGCAACTCACGCCACCCGAAACACCACAGCGTAATGGTGTGTCCGAACATCGTAATCGTACTTTAGTAGATATGGTGCGATCTATGATGTCTCTTACTGATTTACTGTTATTGTTTTGGGGATACACTCTAGAGACGGCCGCATTCACGTTAAATAGGGCACCATCAAAATCCGTTGAGACGACGCCTTATGAACTATGGTTTGGCAAGAAACCAAAGTTGTCGTTTCTGAAAGTTTGGGGCTGCGATGCTTATGTGAAAAAGCTTCAACCTGATAAGCTCGAACCCAGATCGGAGAAATGTGTCTTCATAGGATATCCAAAGGAAACTATTGGATACACCTTCTATCACAGATCCGAAGGCAAGACTTTTGTTGCTAAATTCGGAAACTTTCTAGAGAAGGAGTTTCTCTCGAAAGAAGTGAGTGGGAGGAAAGTAGAACTTGACGAGGTAACTGTACCTGCTCCCTTACTGGAAAGTAGTACATCACAGAAAACTGTTCCAGTGACACCTACACCAGTTAGTGAGGAAGCTAATGATAATGATCATGAAACTTCAGATCAAGATACTACTGAACCTCGTAGATCAACCAGAGTAAGATCCGCGCCAGAGTGGTACGGTAATCCTGTTCTGGAAGTCATGCTACTAGATCAAGATGAACCTACGAACTATGAAGAAGCGATGGTGAGCCCAGATTCCGCAAAATGGCTTGAAGCCATGAAATCTGAGATGGGATCCATTTATGAGAACAAAGTATGGACTTTGGTTGACTTGCCCGATGATCGGCAAGCAATTGAGAATAAATGGATCTTCAAGAAGAAGACTGACGCTGACGGTAATATTACTGTCTACAAAGCTCGACTTGTCGCAAAAGGTTTTCGACAAGTTCAAGGGGTTGACTACGATGAGACCTTCTCACCCGTAGCGATGCTTAAGTCTGTCCGAATCATGTTAGCAATTGCCGCATTTTATGATTATGAAATTTGGCAAATGGATGTCAAAACTGCATTCCTGAATGGATTTCTGGAAGAAGAGTTGTATATGATGCAACCAGAAGGTTTTGTCGGTCCAAAGGGAGCTAACAAAGTGTGCAAGCTCCAGTGATCCATTTATGGACTGGTGCAAGCCTCTCGGAGTTGGAATAAACGCTTTGATAGTGTGATCAAAGCATTTGGTTTTATACAGACTTTCGGAGAAGCCTTTATTTACAAGAAAGTGAGTGGGAGCTCTGTAGCATTTCTGATATTATATGTGGATGACATATTACTAATTGGAAATGATATAGAATTTCTGGATAGCATAAAGGGATACTTGAATAAGAGTTTTTCAATGAAAGACCTCGGTGAAGCTGCTTATATATTAGGCATAAAGATCTATAGAGATAGATCAAGACGCTTAATTGGACTTTCACAAAGCACATACCTTGACAAGATTTTGAAGAAGTTCAAAATGGATCAAGCAAAGAAAGGATTCTTGCCTGTGTTACAAGGTGTGAAGTTGAGTAAGACTCAATGCCCGACCACTGCAGAAGATAGAGAGAATATGAAAGATGTTCCTTATGCATCAGCCATAGGATCTATCATGTATGCAATGCTGTGTACCAGACCCGATGTGTGCCTTGCTATAAGTATAGCAGGGAGGTACCAAAGTAATCCAGGAGTGGATCACTGGACAGCAGTCAAGAACATCCTGAAATACCTGAAAAGGACTAAGGATATGTTTCTCGTATATGGAGGTGACAGAGAGCTCGTCGTAAATGGTTACGTTGATGCAAGCTTTGACACTGATCCGGACGATTCTAAATCGCAAACCGGATACGTGTTTACATTAAACGGTGGAGCTGTCAGTTGGTGCAGTTCTAAATAAAGCGTCGTAGCGGGATCTACATGTGAAGCGGAGTACATAGCTGCTTCGGAAGCAGCGAACGAAGGAGTCTGGATGAAGGAGTTCATATCCGATCTAGGTGTCATACCTAGTGCATCAGGTCCAATGAAAATCTTTTGTGACAATACTGGTGCAATTGCCTTGGCAAAGGAATCCAGATTTCACAAGAGAACCAAGCACATCAAGAGATGCTTCAATTCCATCCGGGATCTAGTCCAGGTGGGAGACATAGAGATTTGCAAGATACATACAGATCTGAATGTTGCAGACCCGTTGACTAAGCCTCTACCACGAGCAAAACATGATCAGCACCAAGGCTCCATGGGTGTTAGAATCATTACGGTGTAATCTAGATTATTGACTCTAGTGCAAGTGGGAGACTGAAGGAAATATGCCCTAGAGGAAATAATAAAGTTATTATTTATTTCCTTATAATCATGATAAAGGTTTATTATTCATGCTAGAATTGTATTAACCGGAAACATAATACATGTGTGAATACATAGACAAACAAAGTGTCACTAGTATGCCTCTACTTGACTAGCTCGTTAATCAAAGATGGTTATGTTTCCTAACCATGAACAATGAGTTGTTATTTGATTAACCGGATCACATCATTAAGAGAATGATCTGATTGACATGACCCATTCCATTAGCTTAGCACCCGATCGTTTAGTATGTTGCTATTGCTTTCTTCATGACTTATACATGTTCCTATAACTATGAGATTATGCAACTCCCGTTTACCGGAGGAACACTTTGGGTACTACCAAATGTCACAACGTAACTGGGTGATTATAAAGGAGTACTACAGGTGTCTCCAAAGGTACATGTTGGGTTGGCGTATTTCGACATTAGGTTTTGTCACTCCGATTGTCGGAGAGGTATCTCTGGGCCCTCTCGGTAATGCACATCACATAAGCCTTGCAAGCATTGCAACTAATGAGTTAGTTGCGAGATGATGTATTACAGAACGAGTAAAGAGACTTGCCGGTAACGAGATAGAACTAGGTATTGGATACCGACGATCGAATCTCGGGAAAGTAACATACCGATGACAAAGGGAACAACGTATGTTGTTATGCGGTTTGACCGATAAAGATCTTCGTAGAATATGTAGGAGCCAATATGGGCATCCAGGTCCCACTATTGGTTATTGACCGGAGACGTGTCTCGGTCATGTCTACATTGTTCTCGAACCCATAGGGTCCGCACGCTTAAGGTTACGATGACAGTTATATTATGAGTTTATGCATTTTGATGTACCGAAGGTTGTTCGGAGTCCCGGATGTGATCACGGACATGACGAGGAGTCTCGAAATGGTCGAGACATAAAGATTGATATATTGGAAGCCTATATTTGGACATCGGAAGTGTTCCGGGTGAAATCGGGATTTTACCGGAGTACCGGGAGGTTACCGGAACCCCCCGGGAGCTATATGGGCCATAGTGGGCTTTAGTGGAAAGGAGAAAGGGGCAGCCCAAGGTGGCTGTGCGCCTCCCCCCTTCCCCTAGTCCTATTAGGACTAGGAGAGGTGGTCGGCCCCCTCTCTCTCTTTCCCCCCCTCAAGGAGTCCTATTCCAACTAGGATTGGGGGGGGGGGGAATCCTACTCCCAGAGGGAGTAGGACTCTCCTAGCGCGCCACACTTGGCCGGCCAGCCTCCCCCCTCTAGTCCTTTATATACGGAGGCAGGGGCACCCCAGAAACACACAAGTTGATCCACGTGATCTATTCCTTAGCCGTGTGCGGTGCCCCCAGCCACCATAGTCCTCGATAATACTGTAGCGGAGTTTAGGCGAAGCCCTGCTGCTGTAGTACATCAAGATTGTCACCACGCCGTCGTGCTGACAGAACTCTTCCCCGACACTTTGCTGGATCGGAGTCCGGAGATCGTCATCGAGCTGAACGTGTGCTCGAACTCGAAGGTGCCGTATTTTCGGTGCTTGATCGGTTGGATCGTGAAGACGTACGACTACTTCCTCTACGTTGTGTCAACGCTTCTGAAGTCGGTCTGTGTGGGTACGTAGACAATACTCTCCCCTCTCGTTGCTATGCATCACATGATCTTGCGTGTGCCTAGGAAATTTTTTGAAATTACTACGAAACCCATCATCTCCACCTCACCGGACCGCCCCAACCTCGTTGCCATTCAGGTGACCTGGCAGGAGACCGCCACTGCGCCGCTCATCTCCTGCCGCAGGAGCCCTGCACCGCCCGCGCCCTCAAGTGACCGCAGGCCAGCGACGCCACCGCCTCTCTTTGTTGCCGCCTACAGGAGCTCCAAGCGCCTGACCTCCTCCTTCCGGTGGCCTCAGCCTCGCGCGACGCGCCATACGGGAGAGGAGCTCCCCGCAGCAGCGCTCGAACCCATCCAGCCGCAGCGACCGAACATCCCTGCCACGCCGGAGGCCTGCCGTTCCTGCGCCTCCAGTGTTCCCCTATTCCAGCGAAGCTGCTATCGACCGCGTCACTGCTCGTTGCTTGCCAAGAACGTCTCCGTGGATTTTTGCCAAGTACCACTACCGCCAAGTTCCGCTCCGTACGTGTACGACTACACCAGGTGATGCGACAAGCCCTGACAATGTGTACATCTACTCCGTCAAGACCGGACCGACAAGTACCCCAACGTCATGTGTACAATGACCGTCGCCGAAGACCCGGGTAGCAAAACGTCAAGTACCTATGACCGAAGAATGCCATGTACCTCTCCAAAAGACGAACATGTACCACTACCGTCGCCGAGATCGCGAGTACCACTACCGCCATCCCGAGAATGTATACTTCCTCTACTTGGCACCGAACAAGAACCGGCCCGTTTGCACACTTCGAAGGTAACCATCGAGACGATGCCCGTGAACGAATGCATGTGTGATGTTTGAGTTGCTCGTGTTTGCACCGTGTCCAATTGGTCACTCGTTTCCTTGTCGCCAACTCATGGGACACCCGGTATCCGGGAGTGCCCCATCATCTTTTGCACGCATCCGTACTTTTCTCCTTTGCATCGGTATCTCACTCGAGTTACCGGAACCGGAACATTGCCGTGGTACCGTTTCGTTATCGTCGCCGTGGCACCCCTTTTGTTTCTGCCATGATGACAAATGCCTCATCTCTTATCATGTCAACTTTTAATAAAACTTGCATAAATTTGTTCATGTCATCCGCATCATGATAACAACAATTAAAATGTTTAAATTGTTGTTGCACCAAATTGATAAATGCATATGGGTTTTTACCAGATTCGTTATTTGTTATGTCCGACCCCATTTAAATTGTTTAGATGGTGTAGTTTTGTTATGCTTCACCTCTTACCATGTTTAACAACATTTAATATTGTTGGGTACATAAACAAGATCGAACTTAATAAGTCACGTGGTGTTTCGTCAATATGCAACGGAGTTGCATATTGAGCTCCACTTAATTTGTAGTATTGCTTGTGCATTTTGCCATGCCATTTATCATTAAACCGGACATGCATCATACTTGTTTGCGCATCGTGCCATGCTTATGTGATGTTTGTTCACCATGATTGTTTGCTTCTTTCCAGTGTTGCTTCTTCGGGTTGGTTCCGATAACATCGTGTTTGTGAGGACCCGTTCGACTACGTCCGTTTATCTTCTTCATGGACTCGTTCTTCTTCCTTGCGGGATTTCAGGCAAGATTATCATACCCTCGAAATCACTTCTATCTTTGCTTGCTAGTTGCTCGCTCTTTTGCTATGCCTATGCTGCGATACCTACCACTTGCTTATAATGCCTCCTATATTGTTGAACTAAGCCTCTAACCCATCTTGTCCTAGCAAACCGTTGATTGGCTATGTTACCGCTTTGCTCAGCCCCTCTTATAGCGTTGTTAGTTGCAGGTGAAGATCGAAGTTTGTTTCTTGTTGGACCATGGAGATGTTGTTCCTTGTTGGAACATGTTTACTTGTTGGGATATCACTATATATCTTATTTAATTAATGCATCTATATACTTGGTAAAGGGTGGAAGGCTCGGCCTTATGCCTGGTGTTTTGTTCCACTCTTGCCGCCCTAGTTTCCGTCATATCGGTGTTATGTTCCCGGATTTTGCGTTCCTTACGCGGTTGGGTTATAATGGGAACCCCTTGACAGTTCGCTTTGAATAAAACTCCTCCAGCAAGGCCCAACCTTGGTTTTACCATTTGCCACCTAGCCTTTTTCCCTTGGGAGTCGCGCATCCCGAGGGTCATCTTATTTTAACCCCCCCAGACCAGTGCTTGTCTAAGTGTTGGTCCGAAATGGGCAGCCTGCGGGGCCACCTCGGGGAAAGTTGAGGGCTGGTTTTACTAGTAGCTTGACCTATCCAGTGTTTCCCTGAGAACGAGATATGTGCAGCTCCCATCAGGATATCAGCACATCGGGCGGCTTTGCTGGATTTGTTTTACCATTGTCGAGGATGTCTTGGAGTACCGGGATACCGAGTCTTATCGAAATGTCTCGGGAGGAGGTCTATTCCTTCGTTGACCGTGAGAGCTTGTCATGGGCTAAGTTGGGACACCCCTGCAGGGATTTGAACTTTCGAAAGCCGTTCCCGCGGTTATGGGCAGATGGGAATTTGTTAATGTCCGGTTGTAGAAAACCTAAACTTGACCTTAATTAAAATGAATCAACAGCGTGTGTTACCGTGATGGTCTCTTTCCGGCGGAGTCCGGGAAGTGAACACGGTGTTGGAGTTATGCTTGACGTAGGTTGTTTAGGATCACTTCTTGATCATACTTTTATCGACCGTGCTTTGCCTTCTCTTCTCGCTCCCATTTGCGTATGTTAGCCACCATATATGCTAGTCGCTTGCTGCAGCTCCACCTCATACCTTTTACCTTACCCATAAGCTTAAATAGTCTTGATCGCGAGGGTGTGAGATTGCTGAGTCCCTGTGACTCACAGTTACTTCCAAAACCAGCTTGCAGGTGCCGTTGAACCGTGCAATTGACGCAACCAAGCTCAAGGAGGAGCTCGATGAAGATCTTGTCCTTTGTGTTTTTCCGTTCTAGTCGATCAGTAGTGGAGCCTAGTTGGGGTCGATCGGGGACCTTGTCGCATTTGGGGTTCTTCTTTTATTTTGGTTCCGTAGTCGGACCTTGATTGTATCTGGATGATGTAATGCTTTATTCATGTAATTGTGTGAAGTGGCATAAGCCAACTATGTATCTTTTTCCCTTATGTATTACATGGGTTGTGAGAAGAATACCTCACTTGTGACATTGCTTTCAATGCGGTTATGCCTCTAAGTCGTGCTTCGACACGTGGGAGATATAGCCGCATCGAGGGCGTTCCAAGTTGGTAATCAGAGCCTTCCCCGACCTTAGGAGCCCCATTGCTTGATCGTTTTTAGCAACCGTTGTTGAGTACAGAAAAATGTTTTGAGTCATTTAGGAATTATATATCGGAGAGTTTAGGAATTCTTTTTACTTCCCAGTCTCCTCATCGCTCTGGTAAGGCATCCTGACGTAGAGTTTTGACTATTCTCTTCTCAAATTTCACTAAAAAAATTTAGGATCACGCGGGTATCTTGGAATCGTTCCGATGGTTTTGTGACGAGAACATTGTCTTGGTGCCTCCTGGCAGGGGTTTTGTGGAAGTGTCCCGGGGAGTTGAGCTCTGAGGTTTGTCGTCATAATTTTATCGTTGTAGTTCTGGAATACCTGAGTTTAGTACGCCGACATCGAAAATCTCTTTTATGCAGTTCGTTGGTGAGATAACCTCGACGCCACCCAGTACTGGGGCGGGAGTTCGGGAGTATTGCCATAACTTGTATAACGGATGCTTTTCGAAGGTTGAGGTAGATGATTTCCGAAGGTTTCTTGGTTATGTGTTGAAGGATGGATACAGCTGGATGTAGGATTTGCTAGTTTGGGTGAGATATTATGCTTCCCCTGTATCCCCAACACCTGATTGCATAACCAGAAAATTTCGGGAGTTTCATAAGTGGGAATTCAAGTAACTCTTAGGATATCTTTCCGACAGATGTATGATATGAAATTGGGGTTCGACGTCTAGTGGTCCGCCTATTCACGGTTGGTTTTACAGTGGTCTCGTTGTGTCTTAAAGAGTCCTTGGCTATGCCGACTCGGGGATGCTTCGTATGTCATGTGCACTGCCTTGTACATGATGGTGCTGTACGATCGAGCCCGTGTAGGCCCCACCACGAAAACTTCGGACGAAATCTCTATCATATGTTTGTTCCGGCTTATTCTGCAAGCCAACCCTTTGTTTTTGTTTTGAGTTGTGGTATTCGAGTTGCTTCGAAGTCAAGTGTTGATTCCATACCTTCCCCAAATGGTGTTCTCATACTCCGAGGTGAATACCAATCCTTCATGTTAATGGAGATTGTTATGTCTATCCTTTTCAACCGGTGTGCTTCTCTTCTAGTGGATCCGACCATTTCAACTTCCTCAAGATCAATTATCACTTCTTCTCAACGGTGTTTGTTTCATCCGTCTCCAAGTTGTCTTTGTTTTTCCCGCCCTCCCACCCTTTTTCTTCAAGGACTCGGAATTCTTAATCAAGTATCCTTTTATTCATATGAAGTCTCTCCATTCTTTTCCATCAATGTTCTTATCCGGTGATTCTTAGGAAGATGCTAACGGAGCTTCTAGTTCATCATTCTTCGTTCTCTTTTATCTGATGAATTCAATTCAAGCTTTGCCAATTATATCCTTTCCTCGTTGCAAATACCTTCTCATGCATGTGCTCCTCATATTCATTCATTTCTCGCTATTCATTTATTCCGGAGTGCTCAAGTTATCTCGAAGATTCGTGCTTACACTCTGCTTTCGTTCAAGCTCTTTCAAAGATGCTCTCTCATTCAAGCCTTTTAATTCAACCGGTGCATTCTCTCTTTTAAATCCTTCAACGGTGTTTCTTTTGAGTGGGCCCTAACCCACAGGTCTTTTCCCAGGATCTTACCTGACTCTTCTTATTTTCCCGGAGGTATTCTCAAATTCCTTTTGAAGTTTGACGTAAGAATGATTTATCATCAGTCAAATGTCTTCTTCAAGATCTGTCAATTTTTTTTCATCATTGGCTCTACCTTTTCTATTATTCATTCCGAAGTGTCTATTTCCATCGTAATTCCCAGATTTTGAAGACGGAAGAAGATTTTCCCTCCAAATCATATCCGTTCTCTCAAGATTCATGGTGCTAGCTTGTTGCCATCCTCTCATAATTATTTTCGTTTGTGAGAATCCTTTTTCACCCATCAGGAGATATTCAAGGGTATTTTCAGTTTGATTATCCGGAGCCCATCTTCGAAGATTTATTCATTCCAGCTTTCATCTCTCATACTCCAAATCTTATGGGTGCATCATTCAAGTATTCTCTTATCAGCTCGTGATCAGTTCGTTCTCATGTATCTAAATCCTCTCAATCTCTGTTCATTTTATAATTCTTCCCGGTGTTTCTTTATCTTTTCTTCGTTCATTTTAATTCTTACGGTGGTTCGTTCAAGATTTCTCTTCCTCATCAATTCATTCGTGTCTTCAAATTCTACCGGTGGATCGTTGAAGACTTTCTCAAGTTTGCACTACATCTATCTTAATCTTTCTATGAGGATAAGTAGTATGTCAAATCCGTTGCTTGTCATCAATCTAAATTGATGAAGGATACGCATAACGTAATCCTTATTATTGTTTCATCCAAGGGATTAATTCTTTATTCCGGAGTGGTTCATCATACCACATTCTTGGTTTGAGATGCTTTGTCTTTCCTTCCGGAGTTCCAAGTTTCCACTTTATCTCGTCGCAAAGCTTCATCTAATCATTGCAAGGCTTTTCTTTTCGATTGATCATTCCTTTTGTTTTACCGGAGTTCTTCATGAAGGTTTTACATGATGGTTCATCAAGGATTAATTCCTTCTCGAAGTGTTCATCAAGATTCTTTTCCGAGGAGCTCAAGTTTTCTTCATCTTGCTAACCGGAGTGCAATTCTTCCGTCCGTATCAATAGAGGTGGTATTATGTCATTCTTGATAATTTGAGTTCTTGTTTTCATGATTCACAAGTTATCAAGTATGAGATATTTTAAACCCATCACCTTCTTCCTTGGAGTTATCTTGGATTATACTTCACCAAAAGCCTTCCCTAAGGATTGTTGTTTTATGGTGCTTATAATTGACCCAAGTTCTTCATCTACCCCCCGGTGAAATAAGCTTCTCATCTCCTTGTTGTTATCAATCTAATATATCGTTTCCGTTAGTGGCACAATTTCACCTCATAGTTTGAGATGTTCTCCATAAGCCCACTACAACCTTGTTCTCTTCGTTGTTGGTTTTTCCAACAACTCCGTTCTAGCATTTGTTGTAAGCGTGCTCTCTCAAGATCGTGTTTCCCTTCTTTCATTCCATTCCATTCTTACTTTTGTTCCGGAGGCATTGTGATGTTGCTCTCTTCAACCCATCTTGTTTTGTCAAGATCATGTTCTTTTCATGCCTACCCATTTAACCGGAGTGTGGTGCCATTTTTCTCAAGTTCTTTTCGCCTTATCAAGCCTTGCATCTCTTTTCAACCGGAGTGCTGTCTGAGATCTTTCTTACCCCTTGCTCCATTCATTCAATAGTTTCGGAGACAGTGTGTTGTGATTTCTTCAAGTATCTTCTCATCTTATCAAGTTATTATTCAATTCCTTTTCTTTTCAATCGGAGTGTTGTCCGAATTTGTTCTTCCTTGTTCCTCTTTCCTAACGGAGTGCTTTCAACTTCATTCATCTCCATTGTATTCTTTTCTCGAGATGGCTTAACCTTTTCAAGGTTCTTTGGTTTTCACTCGTTTGTCAAAGAAGCAACTTAGTCTTACCTCTTCTCTTTCTCTTCCGTTTTCCCTCCGGGGCCATTCTAGATCTCGGGACGATATCCTCTCGTAGTGGTGGTGTGTTGTGACGCCCCAAGACCGGAGCTTCAGATGCCTTCTAGGGTTTCCGGGTTTCGTTGTGTGTTTTCTTTCGTCTGTTGCATTCATCTTTGCATCATGTGCATTGCATCATGTCATCATGCCATCATGTCATTTCTTTTCCTAACTCAACTAAATAAATTGCATGGATCTTCGGTCCATTTAAACCGAGGGAAATGCACATGGTGATTTCTCTTTAATACATATCCAAAGTCTACTACTATTTTTAGGGAGCTATTTTAAATATCCCATTAACTTGGAATCACCCATCACACAATTGCATTACTCTTCAACTCTTCTTGTATCCGACTTAACTTCGTATATTTTTCCTTGTCATCTCTCTTAAGCCATACCCATGCATCATCCCTCCCACTTCCTTCGTTTTTCATGTCTTTGCAAGCGACCTTATTCCTCCTCCATTAATGTTCATCTTTTCCCTATAAATCTTGCCTTTTTCCGACACCCTCTCTGTCAGATTTCATCCCATCCGAAGTTGTTTTGGTCAGGTTCAAACACGATTGAAGTTTGAGAATAATTCAAACTCTAATTATTTTTCTACCTTCTAAAAATGCCAGAGCAATTTATTCAAACCCTACATAAATCCAGGGTTCTAGATATATTTTTATATATCTCATATTCCTAACCAAAAACCCTTGGATTTTCCCCTTTGTTGGTTGTTTATATTCTTATATAAACAATAGATTAAGAAAGGGAAGATTTTGGAAAGGAGAGGGAGCCCAGCAGCCGCACCAGTTGGCCAAGGCCCAGCATCGAGTACCAGGAGAGCGCCCGCGCCTCCCGATCCATGGCCCTCCTCCCTCTACTGCCCAGATCTTGCGCCTGGCCGATTCCCATGCCCGAGCGCCTCTCCTCTCAAGTACCTCATCCCCGGCGCCGTCCGCCACGCCGCGCCCGGTTCCCACGGCCATCTCCCTCTCGTCCCGATCGGGATCGTCCTCGATCCCCTCTGCCTGCTCCGAGCTTCTCCGCCCTCAATGTCCCATTCGCCGGATCCCCTCCTCGCGCCTCTACTCTCTCACATGCGGCTCCGCCGCCCCATCTCCACCTCACCGGACCGCCCCAACCTCGTTGCCATTCAGGTGACCTAGCAGGAGACCACCACCGCGCCGCTCATCTCCTGCCACAGGAGCCCTGCACCGCCCGCGCCCTCAAGTGCCCGCAGGCCAGCGACGCCACCGCCTCTCTTTGTTGCCGCCTACAGGAGCTCCAAGCGCCTGACCTCCTCCTTCCGGTGGCCTCAGCCTCGCGTGACGCGCCATACGGGAGAGGAGCTCCCCGCAGCAGCGCTCGAACCCATCCAGCTGCAGCGACCGAAGATCCCTGCCATGCCGGAGGCCCGCCGTTCCTGCGCCTCCAGTGTTCCCCTGTTCCAGTGAAGCTGCTATCGACCGCGTCACTGCTTGTTGCCTACCAAGAACGTCTCCGTGGATTTGCGCCAAGTACCACTACCGCCAAGTTCCGCTCCGTACATGTACGACTACACCGGGTGATGCGACAAGCCCTGACAATGTGTACATCTACTCCGTCAAGACCTGACCGACAAGTACCCCAACGTCATGTGTACAATGACCGTCGCCGAAGACCCGGGTAGCAAAACGTCAAGTACCTATGACCGAAGAACGCCATGTACCTCTCCAAAAGACGAACATGTACCACTACCATCGCCGAGATCGCGAGTACCACTACCGTCGTCCCGAGAATGTATACTTCCTCTACTTGGCACCGAACGAGAACCGACCCGTTTGCACACTTTGAAGGTAACCATCGAGACGATGCCCGTGAATGAATGCATGTGTGATGTTTGAGTTGCTCGTGTTTGCACCGTGTCCAATTGGTCACTCGTTTCCTTGTCGCCAACTCATGGGACACCCGGTATCCGGGAGTGCCCCATCATCTTTTGCACGCATCCGTACTTTTCTCCTTTGCATCGGTATCTCACTCGAGTTACCGGAACCAGAACGTTGCCGTGGTACCGTTTCGTTATCGTCGCCGTGGCACCCCTTTTGTTTCTGCCATGATGACAAATGCCTCATCTCTTATCATGTCAACTTTTAATAAAACTTGCATAAACTTGTTCATGTCATCCGCATCATGATAACAACAATTAAAATGTTTAAATTGTTGTTGCACCAAATTGATAAATGCATATGGGGTTTTACCGGATTCGTTATTTGTTATGTCCGGCCCCATTTAAATTGTTTAGATGGTGTAGTTTTGTTATGCTTCACCTCTTACCATGTTTAACAACATTTAATATTGTTGGGTACATAAACAAGATCGAACTTAATAAGTCACGTGGTGTTTCGTCAATATGCAACAGAGTTGCATATTGAGCTCCACTTAATTTGTAGTATTGCTTGTGCATTTTGCCATGCCATTTATCATTAAACCGGACATGCATCATACTTGTTTGCGCATCGTGCCATGCTTATGTGATGTTTGTTCACCATGATTGTTTGCTTCTTTCCGGTGTTGCTTCTTCGGGTTGGTTCCGATAACGTCGTGTTTGTGAGGACCCGTTCGAATACGTCCATTTGTCTTCTTCATGGACTCGTTCTTCTTCCTTGCGGGATTTCAGGCAAGATGATCATACCCTCGAAATCACTTCTATCTTTGCTTGCTAGTTGCTCGCTCTTTTGCTATGCCTATGCTGCGATACCTACCACTTGCTTATCATGCCTCCTATATTGTTGAACCAAGCCTCTCACCCATCTTGTCCTAGCAAACCGTTGATTGGCTATGTTACCTCTTTGCTCAGCCCCTCTTATAGCGTTGTTAGTTGCAGGTGAAGATCGAAGTTTGTTTCTTGTTGCACCATGGAGATGTTGTTCCTTGTTGGAACATGTTTACTTGTTGGGATATCACTATATATCTTATTTAATTAATGCATCTATATACTTGGTAAAGGGTGGAAGGCTCGGCCTTATGCCTGGTGTTTTGTTCCACTCTTGCCGCCCTAGTTTCCGTCATATCGGTGTTATGTTCCCGGATTTCGCGTTCCTTACGCGGTTGGGTTATAATGGGAACCCCTTGACAGTTTGCTTTGAATAAAACTCCTCCAGCAAGGCCCAACCTTGGTTTTACCATTTGCCACCTAGCCTTTTTCCCTTGGGAGTCGCGCATCCCGAGGGTCATCTTATTTTAACCCCCCCAGGCCAGTGCTTGTCTAAGTGTTGGTCCGAAATGGGCAGCCTGCGGGGCCACCTCGGGGAAACTTGAGGGCTGGTTTTACTCGTAGCTTGACCTATCCGGTGTTTCCCTGAGAACGAGATATGTGCAGCTCCCATCAGGATGTCGGCACATCGGGCGGCTTTGCTGGATTTGTTTTACCATTGTCGAGGATGTCTTGGAGTACCGGGATACCGAGTCTTAACAAAATGTCTAGGGAGGAGGTCTATTCCTTCGTTGACCGTGAGAGCTTGTCATGGGCTAAGTTGGGACACCCCTGCAGGGATTTGAACTTTCGAAAGTCGTGCCCGCGGTTATGGGCAGATGGGAATTTGTTAATGTCCGGTTGTAGAAAACCTAAACTTGACCTTAATTAAAATGAATCAACAGCGTGTGTTACCGTGATGGTCTCTTTCCGGCGGAGTCCGGGAAGTGAACACGGTGTTGGAGTTATGCTTGACGTAGGTTGTTTAGGATCACTTCTTGATCATACTTTTATCGACCATGCTTTGCCTTCTCTTCTCGCTCTCATTTGCGTATGTTAGCCACCATATATGCTAGTCGCTTGCTGCAGCTCCACCTCATACCTTTTACCTTACCCATAAGCTTAAATAGTCTTGATCGCGAGGGTGTGAGATTGCTGAGTCCCCGTGACTCACAGTTACTTCCAAAACCAGCTTGCAGGTGCCGTTGAACCGTGCAATTGACGCAACCAGGCTCAAGGAGGAGCTCGATGAAGATCTTGTCCTTTGTGTTGTTCCGTTCTAGTCAATCAGTAGTGGAGCCCAGTTGGGGTCGATCGGGGACCTTGTCGCATTTGGGGTTCTTCTTTTATTTTGGTTTCGTAGTCGGACCTTGATTGTATCTGGATGATGTAATGCTTTATTCATGTAATTGTGTGAAGTGGCGATTGTAAGCCAACTATGTATCTTTTTCCCTTATGTATTACATGGGTTGTGAGAAGATTACCTCACTTGTGACATTTCTTTCAATGTGGTTATGCCTCTAAGTCGTGCTTTGACACGTGGGAGATATAGCCGCATTGAGGGCGTTCCAGTTGTCAACATGGTCAACAACTGAGAGGAATCAGGAGATGACTATACATGGAGAGGCTGACAGTAGGGACCCACCAGGGTCATTGCATTACGCAAGCAGGTGCCTCGTTATTACAAGCCAAAAAAACTTCCTCCTAATTGTTTGACAACTAGGCCCCACACCATTGTCAATGTAGTCAATAAACGAGAAAATTACACAACGAGCGGATAACACAAGGGACCCAGCAGCTCGCCCAGTTGTTTTTTAGTTTCAGAGACGGAGCTCAACTGTGCGCTGTGCGGGGGCTGTGGCCCATCTAGCCCATGCTTACACTTTTGTTTAAGCACATGACGAGTCCACTGATATCTTTTTTCTTTCTGAAAATGGCTATCCCAGTTATTTTTTTGGAGAATACCAAAACCGAGGCCTACTTGCTTTTCTCAGCCCTGCTGGGCTACAAATCTTCCAAGACGAGGAGGGATGTAAGTAGTAAGAAATGGGCTTCCCCGAAAAATGGGCTATAATTTGTAAGAAATGGGCTGTAAATTTTTAAACCAAAGCCAATCGACAATTACATTCAAATAATGTTTTTCTGGATTTCTCTACTCTTATAAAAAGCAGAGTTGGTGATGATGGTGTACCTGCCATCCTGCAATATAGGTCATCCGATCTATATCTAACGGATAGGAAGGAAACTATGAAAATTTACCCGCACTCCTCTCCACATTTGCAGATATAGCCTTCCCTCGTTCATCCTTTTCTCCCACAAGATAAACTACTCATACAAATGCATCTTCATGTTCCGTGCAAAGCACGGGTGATGTCTACTACACAGCCTTCTTCTTGTAGACATTGTTGGGCCTCCAAGTGCATAGGTTTGTAGGACAGTAGAAAATTTCCCTCAAGTGGATGACCTAAGGTTTATCAATCCGTAGGAGGCGTAGGATGAAGATGGTCTCTCTCAAGCAACCCTGCAACCAAATAACAACAGAGTCTCTTGTGTCCCCAACACACCCAATACAATGGTAAATTGTATAGGTGCACTAGTTCGGCGAAGAGATGGTGATACAAGTGGTATATGGATAGTAGATAAAGGTTTTTGTAATATCAAAATATAAAAACAGCAAGGTAACTAATGATAAAAGTGAGCGTAAACGGTATTGCAATGATAGGAAACAAGGCCTAGGGTTCATACTTTCACTAGTTCAAGTTCTCTCAACAATAATAACATAATTGGATCACATAACTATCCCTCAACGTGCAACAAAGAGTCACTCCAAAGTCGCTAATAGCGGAGAACAAACGAAGAGATTATGGTAGGGTACGAAACCACATCAAAGTTATTCTTTCCAATCAATCCGTTGGGCTATTCCTATACGTGTCACAAACAACCCTAGAGTTCATACTAGAATAACACCTTAAGACACAAATCAACCAAAACCCTAATGTCACCTAGATACTCCAATGTCACCTCAAGTATCTGTGGGCATGATTATATGATATGCGTCACACAATCTCAGATTCATCTATTCAACCAACACATAGAACCTCAAAGAGTGCCCCGATGTTTCTACCGGATAATCACGATGAAAACGTGTGCCAACCCCTATGAATAGGTTCATGGGTGGAACCCGCAAGTTGATCACCAAAACATACATCAAGTGAATCACGTGATATCCCATTGTCACCACAGATACGCACGGCAAGACATACATCAAGTGTTCTCAAATCTTTAAAGACTCAATCCGATAAGATAACTTCAAAGGGGAAACTCAATCCATTACAGGAGATTAGAGGGGGAGAAAACATCATAAGATCCAACTATAATAGCAAAGCTCGTGATACATCAAGATTGTACCACCTCAAGAACACGAGAGAGAGAGAGGTCAAACACATAGCTATTGGTACATACCCTCAGCCCCGAGGGAGAACTACTCCCTCCTCATCATGGAGAGCACCGGGATGATGAAGCTGGCCACCGGAGAGGGATTGCCCCCTCCGGCAGGGTGCCGGAACGGGTCTAGATTGGCTTTTGGTGGCTACAGAGGCTTCTAGCGGAGGAACTCCCGATCTATTGTGCTCTCGGATGTTTTTAGGGTATATAGAGATATATAGGTGGAAGAAATACGTCAGGGGGGCACGAGGACCCCACAAGGGTGGAGGGCGCGCCCAGGGGGTGGGCTCCCCCTGCCTCGTGGCTTCCTCGTAGATCCTCTGACGTGCACTCCAAGTCTTCTGGGCTTCTTCTGATCCAAAAATAAGTTCCATGAAGTTTTAGGTCAATTGGACTCTGTTTGGTTTTCCTTTTCTGCGATATTCTAAAACAAGGTAAAAACAGAAACTGGCACTGGGCTCTGGGTTAATAGGTTAGTGCCAAAAATGATATAAAAGTGTATAATAAAGCCCATAAACATCCAAAACAGTAGATAATATAGCATGGAGCAATCAAAAATTATAGATACGTTGGAGACGTATCAGCATCCCCAAGCTTAATTCCTACTCGTCCTCGAGTAGGTAAATGATAAAAACAGAATTTTTGATGCGGAGTGCTACTTGGCATAATTTCAATGTAATTCTTCTTTATTGTGGAAAGAATACTCAGATCCATAAGATTCAAGACAAAAGTTTAATATTGACATAAAAATAATAATAATACTTCAAGCATACTAACTAAGCAATTATGTCTTCTCAAAATAACATGGCCAAAGAAAGCTATCCCTACAAAATCATATAGTCTGGCTATGCTCCATCTTCACCACACAATATATTTAAATCATGCACAACCCCGATGACAAGCCAAGCAATTGTTTCATACTTTTGATGTTCTCAAACTTTTTCAATCTTCACGCAATACATGAGCGTGAGCCATGGATATAGCACTATGGTGGAATAGAAGGGTGGCTGTGGAGAAGACGAAAAGGGAGAAGATAGTCTCACATCAACTAGGTGTATTAACGGGCTATGGAGATGCTCGTCAATAGATATCAATGTGAGTGAGTAGGGATTGCCATGTAACGGATGCACTAGAGCTATAAGTGTATGAAAGCTCAACAAAAGAAACTAGTGGGTGTGCATCCAACTTGCTTGCTCACGAAGACCTAGGGCATTTTGAGGAAACCCATCATTGGAATATACAAGCCAAGTTCTAAAATGAAAGATTCCCACTAGTATATGAAAGTGACAACATAGGAGACTCTCTATCATGAAGATCATGGTGCTACTTTGAAGCACAAGTGTGGTAAAAGGATAGTAGCATTGCACCTTCTCTCCTTTTCTCTCATTTTTTATTATATTTTTTTGGGCCTTCTCTTTTTTTATGGCCTCTTTTCTGTTTTTTTATTTGGGCTTATTTGGCCTCTTTTATTTATTTATTTATTTATTTTCATCCGGAGTCTCATCCCGACTTGTGGGGGAATCATAGTCTCCATCATCCTTTCCTCACTGGGACAATGCTCTAATAATGATGATCATCACACTTTTATTTACTTACAACTCAAGAATTACAACTCGATTCTTAGAACAAAATATGACTCTATATGAATGCCTTCGGCGGTGTACCGAGATGTGCAATGATGCATGAGTGACATGTATGAAAGAATTATGAACGGTGGATTTGCCACAAATACAATGTCAACTACATGATCATGCATAGGAATATGACAATGATGGAGCGTGTCATAATAAACAGGATGGTGGAAAGTTGCATGGGAATATATATCGGAATGTCTATGGAAATGCCATAATAGGTAGGTATGGTGGCTGTTTTGAGGAAGGTATATGGTGGGTTTATGGTACCGGCGAAAGTTGCGCGGTACTAGAGAGGCTAGCAATGGTGGAAGGGTGAGAGTGCGTATAATCCATAGACTCAACATTAGTCATAAAGAACTCACATACTTATTGCAAAAATCTATTAGTTATCGAACAAAGTACTACGTGCATGCTCCTAGGGGGATAGATTGGTAGGAAAATACCATCGCTCGTCCCCGACCGCCACTCATAAGGAAGACAATCAATAAATAAATCATGCTCCGACTTCATCACATAACAGTTCACCATACGTGCATGCTACGGGAATCACAAAATTCAACACAAGTATTTCTCAAATTCACAACTACTCAACTAGCATGACTCTAATATCACCATCTCCATATATCAAAACAATCATCAAGTATCAAACTTCTCATAGTATTCAATGCACTTTATATGAAAGTTTTTATTATATCCCTCTTGGATGCCCATCATATTAGGACTAGTTTCATAACCAAAGCAAACTACCATGCTGTTCTAAAGACTCTCAAAATGATATAAGTGAAGCATGAGAGTTCATTAATTTCTATAAAATAAAACCACCACCGTGCTCTAAAAAGATATAAGTGAAGCACTAGAGCAAATGACAAACTACCCCGAAAGATATAAGTGAAGCTCAATGAGTAGTCGAATAATTACGCAACTATATGAAGACTCTATAACATTTAAGAATTTCATATCTTGGTATTTTATTCAAACAGAAAGAAAAACTAAATAAAATAAAATGACGCTCCAAGAAAAACACATATCATGTGGCGAATAAAAATATAGCTCCAAGTATAGTTACCGATGAGCAAAGACGAAAGAGGGGATGCCTTCCGGGGCATCCACAAGCTTAGGCTTTTGGTTGTCCTTGAATATTTCCTTGGGGTTCCTCGGGCATCCCCAAGCTTAAGCTCTTGCCACTCCTTATTCCATAATCCATCGAATCTTTACCCAAAACTTGAAAACTTCACAACACAAAACTTAACAGAAAACTCGTAAGCTCCGTTAGCGAATGAAAACAAAACACCACTTCAAGGTACTGTAATGAATTCATTCTTTATTTATATTGGTGTTAAACCTACTGTATTCCAACTTCTCTATGGTTTATAAACTCTTTTACTAGCCATAGATTCATCAAAATAAGCAAACAACACACGAAAAACAGAATCTGTGAAAAACAGAACAGTCTGTAGTAATCTGTAGATAGCGCAAGATCTGGAACCCCAAAAATTCTAAAATAAATTTCTGGACCTGAGTAATTTATCTATTAGTCATCTTCAAAAATAATTAACTAAATATCACTCTCCAATAAAAAATGGCAGCAATTCTCGTGAGCGCTAAAGTTTCTGTTTATTATAGCATGATCAACAAGACTTTCCCCAAGTCTTCCCAATGGTTCTACTTGGCACAAACACTAATTAAAACATAAAAACTCAATCATAACAGAGGCTAGATGAATTATTTATTACTAAACAGGAACAAAATGCAAGGAACAAAAACAAAGTTGGGTTGCCTCCCAACAAGCGCTATCGTTTAACGCCCCTAGCTAGGCATGATGATTTTAATGATGCTCACATAAAAGATAAGAATTGAAACATAAAGAGAGCATCATGAAGAATATTGCTAATACATTTAAGTATAACCCACTTCCTATGCATAGGGATTTTTTGAGCAAACAACTTATGGGAACAATAATCAACTAGCATAGGAAGGCAGAACAAGCATAACTTTAAAACTTTAAGCACATAGAGAGGAAACTTGATATTATTGCAATTCCTACAAGCATATGTTCCTCCATCAAAATAATTTTTAGTAGCATCATGAATGAATTCAACAATATAACCAGCACCTAAAGAATTCTTTTCATGATCTACAAGCATAGAAATTTTACTACTCTCCACATAAGCAAAATTCTTCTCATTCGGAATAGTGGGAGTATCATAAGAGACTCGAATACTATAAATTGTTTCCACATTCAAAGAGTAATGTTCAGAAAGGGGTAATCATAATCATGAAAAGTTTTATAAATATAATCACTAACTTTTATAGCATAAGTATCATCACAATAATCATCATAGGTAGGAGGCATGTTATCATCATTATAAATTTGCATATCAAAACTTGGGAGACTAAAAATATCATCTTCATTAAGCGTAGCATCCCCAAGCTTGGGACAAACATTAATTGCAGCAAATATATTCTCAAAAACATCATCTTCATCAAACATAGCATCCCCAAGCTTGGGCCTTTTCATATCATAAGCATAATCACTCTCATCATTAATAGTATAGATAGCACCAATAGTATATCAATTATCATATTCTTCCAAGCAAGTGCCAAAAAGATTTTCAAGATCATAAGAAGTATCATTATCTTCCACCATTATATTTTCATGAGGCACAATAGTAATAGGAGCAGAATTATTTGGGAGAGATATCTTTTTACCTCTCTTCCTTTTTCTTTTCTTCTTCTTCACCACATCATGTGTGGGTTCAATCCTCTTTTTGGAGCTCCTTATTAATGAGATTGGTTGAATAGGAGGCTCCTCCTCGTTACCTGATTCATCATAAGAAATAATAGGAGGGTATTGGGAAGTCTCTTCCCTTTCATTAGTATTCTCTTCATCTTCTATTTGTTTTCTTTTCTTTATGTAGTTGGCAATATAAGGATTTTCAATACAATTCACCGCACAATACATATAAATTTTCTCTAGATCAAAATCAAGAAATCTATCAAGATTAAACTTTGGAATACCCTTAGTTATACGTTTCATTTCCTCATACCCCAAAAGAAGACTAAGCTCTTTATGATGCTCAAGGGTAATCAAATTATCACAATTTTTGGATACGATTAGGTCATGAAACAATTTGCATTGGAGATTTAAATGACCATGTTCATTGCAAAGTTCACAAGGGGTGCGAAAAATATTGAATTTTTTAGCACAATCATCAAGACTTTCTTGCAACAGTTTAGTTTCTAAATACTTATGCCTCTTGCAATATCTATCTTCCCTATTTGGTGTGTACTTGCAAACCCAATGTACTCCACAAAAATTGACATGTTTATAGGAGACATTTTCATCATAACTAGTGCAATCATCATTAGTACCATGGATATTCAAGGAATTCATACTAACAACATTGCAATCATGCTCATCATTCAAATATTTAGTGCCAAACATTCTAATGCATTCTTCTTCTAGCACTTGAGCACAATTATCGGAATCCTTATTCTCACGATAGATATTAAAAAGATGAAGCATATGAGGTAAACTCAATTCCATTTTTTATAGTTTTCTTTTATAAACTAAACTAGTGCTAAAACAAGAAACAAAAAGATTCGATTGCAAGATCTAAAGATATACCTTCAAGCGCTAACCTCCCCGGCAATGGCGCCAGAAAAGAGCTTGATGTCTACTACACAACCTTCTTCTTGTAGACGTTGTTGGGCCTTCAAGTGCAGAGGTTTGTAGGACAGTAGCAAATTTCCCTCAAGTGGATGACCTAAGGTTTATCAATCTGTAGGAGGCGTAGGATGAAGATGGTCTCTCTCAAGCAACCCTGCAACCAAATAACAAAGAGTCTCTTGTGTCCCCAACACACCCAATACAATGCTAAATTGTATAGGTGCACTAGTTCGGCGAAGAGATGGTGATACAAGTGGTATATGGATAGTAGATAAAGGTTTTTGTAATCTGAAAATATAAAAATAGCAAGGTAACTAATGATAAAAGTGAGCATAAACGGTATTGCAATGATAGGAAACAAGGCCTAGGGTTAATACTTTCACCAGTGCAAGTTCTCCCAACAATAATAACATAACTGGATCACATAACTATCCCTCAACATGCAACAAAGAATCACTCCAAAGTCACTAATAGAGGAGAACAAACGAAGACATTATGGTAGGGTACGAAACCACCTCAAAGTTATTCTTTCCAATCAATCCATTGGGCTATTCCTATAAGTGCCACAAACAGCCCTAGAGTTCGTACTAGAATAACACCTTAAGACACAAATCAACCAAAACCCTAATGTCACCTAGATACTCCAATGTCACCTCAAGTATCCATGGGTATGATTATACGATATGCATCACACAATCTCAGATTCATCTATTCAACCAACACATAGAACCTCAAAGAGTGCCCCAAAGTTTCTACCAGAGAATCACGACGAAAACGTGTGCCAAACCCTATGCATAGGTTCATGGGAAGAACCCGCAAATTGATCACCAAAACATACATCAAGTGAATCACGTGATATCCCATTGTCACCATAGATACGCACGGCAAGATATACATCAAGTGTTCTCAAATATTTAAAGACTCAATCCGATAAGATAACTTCAAAGGGGAAACTCAATCCATTACAAGAGAGTAGAGGGGGGAGAAAACATCATAAGATCCAACTATAATAGCAAAGCTCACGATACATCAAGATCGTGCCACCTCAAGAACACGAGAGAGAGGTCAAACACATAGCTACTGGTACATACCCTCAGCCCCGAGGGAGAACTACTCCCTCCTCGTCATGGAGAGCACCGAGATGATGAAGATGGCCACTGAAGAGGGATTGCCCCCTCCGGCAGGGTGCCGGAACAGGTCTAGATTGGCTTTTGGTGGCTACGGAGGCTTCTGGCGGCGGAACTCCCGATCTATTGTGCTCTCGGATGTTTTTAGGGTATATGGAGATATATAGGCGGAAGAAATACGTTGGGGGGCCACGAGGGGCCCACGAGGGCGGAGGGCGCGCCCAGGGGTTGGGCGCGCCCCCCTACCTCGTGGCTTCCTCGTAGATCCCCTGACGTGCACTCCAAGTCTTGTCGGCTTCTTCTGATCCAAAAATAAGTTCCGTGAAGTTTCCGGTCAATTGGACTCCGTTTGGTTTTCCTTTTCTGCGATATTCTAAAACAAGGTAAAAACGGAAACTGGCACTCGGCTCTGGGTTAATAGGTTAGTCCCAAAAGTGATATAGAAGTGTATAATAAATCCCATAAACATCCAAAACAGTAGATAATATAGCATGGAGCAATCAAAAATTATAGATACGTTGGAGACTTATCAACGGGCATCTTGCTATTAAATATTTTGAATTTCATTCATTTTTTGCGGAGATTTTTTTTTGAATTTTTTTTATATAATTTTTTAAAAATTATTTTGAACGTGACTCGAAATTTCGTGATTAAAAGAGTTTGGACCCCACCAAAATGTGCAAAATTTCATTGAATTTGTTAGAAGTGCCAAGAATATATGGTTTGCAATGCTAATAAAAAGAATATGGGCTTGAAAATATCCTTAAGAATTAGAAAATGGGTTGTAAATTATTGAAAATAATGGCTAATGGGGTGTATGTTGTTTTCCACAGATTTGGAGGCAGACTTCTGGGCCTACTAGGTTGATGATGACGCTCTACTAAAAAAAGGTTGATGATGACGCTGACCTAAAAAAAGTTTGACGCGTACGCAAGGCTTTGTCAACTTAGTCAACACAGAGTAGTGACTGTTGGATGTCCATCCAACGACGGCGTGCTTCTTCAATCTCTGATCTTCATGTTCTAGCTGCCCAAACCAGTGCCGGCGGGACTGCCTACTCCCTCCTCCCGTGGCCGGCTGTGCTGCCGCCAGGCCATCCCTCTAACCACCCGCACACCCTATTATTTTCCGGCAACGTCAGCCTCACCCCGCAGCCGACCAGTCAGTGCTCGTACTCCCATCGGCGTGGGCATCCACTGCCGCGTCTTCCCCGGCTCCTCGTCGTCCCCTTCCTAGGCCTCACCGTCGTCCACCGCCCTGGTGCTCTCAGCGTGACATGGTCAATGAACGACATCCATTAGAAGTGGACTGTACGTGGAGAGGCTGACAGCTCGGTCCACAGCCGCACACAAGGAAATGCCTCCTTATTATACGCAAAATAATGATTCCTCCACCTGACAGCAGGGACCACCGGACGGGCCACCGTATTTCATGAAAAAAATGTTTCTTCGTGACTACTGGCACCCACCAGCTACATCAAGTGTGCCTCCTTATCCTCCCTGACAATCGGGACCTAGCTGGTCGAAGCGTACGTAGCGTTGTCATCCTCGTCGCGAACATGTACGTACATACGATCAGTCTGTCTGTAGGCTGTAGCGATGAACCGTGGCCGAGTAAGGAAGGGCACATGTCGTAGTATAGGCGTGCATGTGTCGTAGTAGAGGTGCACACGTAGCATGTCACACAGTCCCGTTAATATCATGCACACGTACGTACAACCAGGGTGCCAGAAAGTAAATACGGCCATGTACGTACATACAGACGGGGTCTCGAACGCCTACTCGTCCATCGGTACGGCCAGGGCTCGTGTACATGGAGAGGTAGTGACGGCGTCCTATTCATCGGCAGCCAACCGGCTGGGTCGGAACGGAGAAACTGCGTCATGTTCATCGGGAGCCAACCGGTTTGGACGGAACAGCCAATCGAAACGAGGCCTGGCGTACCGCAGAATGGCGGAAGCGGCCTTCTGTTCGACCGACCACGATCGAAACGGGGTCCTGTTCATCAGGAGGGGTCGGGTGAACTGCAAAATGGAGGAAACGGACTTGTGTTCAAGTGCCTACAGTCGAAACAGGGTCTTGCTGATCGGGAGGGGTGTGGCGTACCGCAAAACGGAGAAAACGGACTTGTGTTGGAGCACTACGGTCGAAATGGAGGTCCTGTTCATCGGGAGGGGTGTGGCGTATCGCAAAACGGGACTCCACGGGCTACTGTTCATCTCCACCATCGACTACTTCCAGGCTACTGTTCATCCACTGTCGACCTCCTCCGGCCTCCACCTGCGACTATTCATCCACAGCGTCTCCCCTCCTGCCTCCACCAGCCACTGTTCATCCACGGGCTCCTGTTCATCCAACCTCCACTGCTCCTCCGCCGTCTACTGTTCAACCATCCCTCTCCACGGGGTCCTATTCAACCACCCCTCCATGGGCTACTTTCATTGAGTCCTCCACCGGCTACTGTTCAACCAGCCCTCCATGGGGTCTTGTTCATCTAGCCCTCCATAGGGTCCTGTTCATCCACCCCCAACCGGCTCGATCAATCGGGGTCCTGTTCATCCAGCGGCAACGGCCTCTACTACCACGGGGTCCTGTTCATCCAACCCCCACCGGGAACTATTCATCCAACCCCCCCCCCCCCAACAATGCTCATTGTTCATCAAGAGGCAATAGGTTCGATCGCCTTTAGTTAACAGCAGTAGCGAAGGAATCGCTCGATCAGGTTCAGTTAACAGCCAGACCGATCGATCGCTCGGGTTCAGTAATGTCTCGGGTTCAGTAACGTGTAGCCTGCAGTGCAATCACTCGGGTTCAGTTAGAGCCCAACGCCTCGCACCCACGCACGTACGTGTACGAGAGAAACGTGCATCGCTCGGCCCCCGACCACCCACCGTAACCGGGAACTCCTCGATATTTTCCTCACCCTCACTTCTGCCACGGTTTTTTTCCGTCATGGACGACCCAAAGAATGTCATCCAGCTGCATCTCCGACCCGCCTAGGAATAAAAGCCCATTTTTCATCATGATTTTTTGTCATAGAAGTAGGAGCCCACCACATCTATGATGATATCGGGTTTTGTCACAATTATCGTCATAGAAGTGTCATAAGCATGTCAAAAAAATCGTTTGGCCCAAAATGTCATGGATGTGTCTTTTTTTGCAGTGTTTGTTTATTCGATGGAAGATCGTATGTTCAGATCCTTAATGCTATTTAATACCCCTCTGACTATGAACATGGATATGCTTTTTCAGAAGTTACATTTGTTCCTGAGGTCATGGGAGAAGTCTTGTTATAAGTAATCATGTGAATTTGGTATTCGTTTGATATTTTGATGAGATGTATGTTGTCTTTCCTCTAGTGGTGTTATGTGAACGTCGACTACATGACACTTCACCATGATTTGGGCCTAGGGGAAGGCATTGGGAAGTAATACGTAGATAATGGGTTGCTAGAGTGACAGAAGCTTAAACCCTAGTTTATGCGTTCTTCGTAAGGGGCTGATTTGGATCCACATGTTTCATGCTATGGTTAGATTTATCTTAATTCTTCTTTCGTAGTTGCAGATGCTTGCGAGAGGGGTTAATCATAAGTGGGAGGCTTGTCCAAGTAAGGACAACACCCAAGCACCGGTCCACCCACATATCAAATTATCAAAGTAACGAATACGAATCATATGAGTGATGAAAACTAACTTGACAACAATTCCCAAGTGTCCTCGGGAGCGCTTTGATTTATATAAGAGTTCGTCCAGGCTTGTCCTTTGCTACAAAAAGGATTGGGCCACCATGCTGCACCTTAGTTACTTTTGTTACTTGTTACCCATTACGAATTATCTTATCACACAACTATCTGTTACCGATAATTCAGTGCTTGCGGAGAATACCTTGCTGAAAACCGCTTTTCATTTCCTTTTGCTCCTCGTTGGGTTCAACACTCTTACTTATCTAAAGGACTATGATAGACCCCCTATACTTGTGGGTCATCGAGACTCTTTTCTGGTGCCATTGTCGGGGAGTGAAGCATCTTTGGTGAGGAAACATTTATATTACGTGCTGAAAGTTACTGTCACTTGTCAGTATGGAAAATAATCCTTTGAGGGGCTTGTTCAGGGTAACTTCACTTCGTCCGGTAGAGCAAGAAGTTGCTCCTCAACCTACTGAAAATATTTATTATGAAATTCCTTCGGATATGATAGAGAAACTGTTAGCTAATCCTTATGCAGGAGATGGAACACTACATCCTGATATGCATCTAATCTATGTGGATGAAGTTTGCCGATTATTTAAGCTTGAAGGTTTGCCCGACACTGGTGCAACGAGGTGCTATACAAACGGTTTTTAACCCCTTTCCGCAACGGCATTCTGGACCGTCGCCTAGTGAATGACTGTGATAGAGGGGGTCCTTCCCACACGACCCAGAAACCGTCGGGGATATGCCCTCCTGGCACACACGCTCGGCAAAATGTGGTCGTGTGCGACCGGCGAGCAATCAAATACGGTTATACGTATAGTAATGCTAAAAAATTACAATTATGCAGGCGAAATCGTTTCCGGTCGTAAGTACATCCCACACAGTCAGTCACCGCTAAATGTTCAAGTTTGCATGTACACTCCACACAGTCAATCCAAGGAATATGTTTCCGTTAGTATGTACATCCCACACAGTTAATCCAAGAAGTACGTTTCCGTTCGTATATACATCCAACACAATCGCACCAAGGAAAACGTTTCCGTTCGCAGGTACATCATACACAATTTCCCCATTAAATCGTTTGTGATAACATTGCCATTGCACATGATATTGACGATTTTATCGTTTGCGTTATTGAATGCATCACACACGGTGCATAGAAGAAACTGTGTGGCAAATGTTGTCCATCACACACACTTTTTATCTGATAAACGTTTGCACAAGGTGGCCTAACGCAAACAGTTTTCAAGAGGATGTCGTGTGTGATTGTTCATTGATCCAACACGGTTTATTCCTAGAAACTTTGTGTGTTGTCTAAGGTCATCACCCACGTTGTTTCCTCAATAACCGTTTGCAATAGAAAACCCAATTAGTAGGCTAATTGCCCTGTTGTTAATAATCCATTTATTAATCTAATTTACATTTCATATTAAGCACACAATATATTTCATTTCCATATTAAGGAAGCATGATTTCATAATTGAAATACATCAGAGTACAACATCATATAGCTTCAACACTCAGCTACCCCATTACACAACTGCACTAGCACCAAGTTTCACATGAAACATCTACAACATTTCAAAATTAGCATCATAGACTATACATTGACAGATGCATCTCATTTGGAAAACTGCTGAAGAGGAAGGCAAATATTGAGCATTCATTGATGTTGAAGGTCTTTGCAACTTTAGGCCAGTGCATGTGGATGATTGACCATCCATCCTTCGTCCTCTTTAGGAACACTTCAATATTGAACCGTGGTTGTTGTATGAAAACCTTCCTCACCTCCTGACCATAGAGGTGGTTTGAGAGGTAATCATCAGTGAACTTCTTTGGAAGGGCCTGAAAACAAGGATGTGCATAAATATCTTCTCTATATTGGAAATGAGGCAAAGGAATCAAAAAAGGCAAGGTATAATAGTTAATACCATCTTGTAGTGAACTGATGTCTTCTTCATTGTGCAGATAAAGATCTTGTTGTTTTTTGTCACTAATTTCTTTATCCTAACAATCTTTCTGAGTTTCTCGGCTTGACTGATATTCATGGACAACTCATTTCCCCATATGCAAAAAGGGTCAAACAGTGGGTCAAAACCTCTGACAGGAGGACCTACACGTGAAACACGAAATTGTTAAAAACCTAAATATTAGAATGGTTCCTGCAATTGCACAATAATGTGCTATTAGACAAAGGACCGTGCATGTGCTAACCTCAATTGTAAACCTCAGTGCTTCCCATTGTTTCCCTGCAACACATATAAGGTATTTAGTCATCAGGTTAAGTGAGTGTTCGCATGCTATCAGTAAAATATGTTGATGAAAAATAAGCACATTGCAGATTCATCAGATTAATTCAAGCCACTTGGAAAACCCATTTATCCAAATGAAGCATGATCAAGAACTAGGAAATATAGCAGTTGTATATGTTTCTCATGTATTAAGTGCAGCCAAATTCGATTTATTCCTCACATGCACAATAATACAAAATTCTACCCACGATAATTGGACATCGCATTGCAGAATTGAACCAAGTAGTTAACTAAACACCACAACAAATGAACCAAACATTAACTGAGAACCACATTGCACAATATAACATACTCCTAATAGAAGATCAGATAGTTAATCAAACCAAGCATGCTTAACAACTTGGAAATATAGCAATTGAATTTTTTGTCATGTATTTAGTACAGCCAAATTCAATTTATTTCTCACATGGTATACAATAATTGAATGCACCCGCAACAATTGAATATCGCATTGCAAAATTGAACCAAACAGTTAACTAAACACCACAACAAATGAACCAAACATTAACTGAGCACCACATTGCACAATATAACATACTCCTAGTAGAAGATCAGACAGTTAACCAACCCAAGCATGCTTAACAACTTGGAAATATAGCAATTGTATTTGTTTCTCATGCATTTAGTACAGCCAAATTTGATTTATTTCTCACATGGTATACAATAACAGAATGCACCAACAACAATTGAACATCAATTGCATAATTGAACCAAACAGTTAACTAAACACCACAACAAATGAACCAAACGTTAACTGAGCACCACAATGCACAATGTATAACATACTAGAAGATCAGACAGTTAACCGAACCAAGCATGCTTGAAAACTTGGAAATATAGCAATTGCATTCGTTTCTCATGTATTTTGTAAAGATAAATTTGATTTATTTCTCACATGGAAGACAATATAGAATTGCAGCCTGAAGAATTGAACATCACATTTGTAGAATTGAACCAAACAGTTAACTGAAGACGACAACTAATTAACAAAACAGTTAATAAGTGAGCACCACATTGCACTACATATAAAACATATACACTAGAGCAACATATTGCATGGTAAAACTAGATAGCACAATTCAGTAGAATTTGTTAAGGAAAGGCAGGAGCAGCACACACAACGGGTAAACCGAGCATGCTTAACCGGCGTAGCTAGCAAACTGAACATGGGTCCTCATAGTGAGCTAATAAGACAAGCTACTCCTCATCGTTGGAAATATCGATGATGATTTGTTCCTTGGACATGGAAGAGGGTGAGGCCTCCACATCGAGGGTGCCCTCGTCGTAGTGGTGAGTTTCATAAGCTGCTCCGGGCACCAACCAACTGGCTCTCGAGTTCAGGTAAGCACGTGCACACTGAGAAAACACCTTGTAGTCTTCGTGGAAGGCACCGAGGGTGGCCTCGAAAAAACACCATGAACTATCGTTTAAAGCAGCCAAACGCATCGCAGCGTCGGAGCATGAGGCGTCGACGGTGGCCTCGACATCGAGGTGCTCCTCCAAGATCTGGGGGTCGGCATGAATGGCAGCCATCGCGACCTCATCCGCGTGTGCGGACGCGATTTGCTTCTCCGCTGTCAAATGCTCCTTGAGCTCCTGCCTATACTGCATGCACCACGGCTTAGGGTGGCGCTTATTTGGTGGAGGGGTTGGTGATTTGGGTGGCAGGCGTCGCGCCGGTGGTTGGGCATGTGGGATGTGGAAGGAGGAGGAGGAGGAGGATGGCGGTCGGGTGTGGATTACCTACCTGGATAGACGAGGGCGACCACCGTGAAGGGGGTCGCCGGCGAGGAGGCAGCGCTGCAAGCAAGGAGTGAAGGTTTCAACTTGGAAAGGAAGGAGGAAATAGGGGAAATTTGGCTTTTGGTGAGGGGGAGGGGGCGGGGAGGTAGATATTTCCACGGAAGCCAAATTTTTTGAATCGGTGCAGTGAAAAAACTGGCGCGCAAAGTGTTATCAGACACGATCCCTTATTCAGAACTGTGTACCATATGTTCACATCATAAATGATTCAGATACCTTATCCCATGTGTGATGAGTTTGAACGTCAAAAATTTTGGTTCGAAGTTGCCTGGTTATAGTGGTCATCCACGTCAGTGCATAATTTGGGTACACAAAGGAGACTATAACACACCCACACTTCTTAATCGAGCAAGTTCAGCAATTAAACAGAGCTAGCTGACCTAAACATTACTCTAACAAATTAAAGACCGGCGCTCTTAATTAAACAAAACAAAGAGTACTACTATGGTTGGTGCTCGTCGATCTCCGCCGCCTCCTCCATGTCCAGCTCGCGCCCGACGGTCTCCTAGGGAGGGGGCTCCATGGCATCCATTGCACCATACTCGGCAAGCATCTCGCCATCTGTGTACACCATCTATTTGGAAAAGGCCACCACGAGCTGGGCGTGGGCGGCCGTGATCTGGGCTTGGACGGGCTTCGTCGTGGCAAGGTATGTGGCGGAGCAACGGACGGCTGCTCAAACGCTCTCGGCGATTGCCAACTCTTCAGCAATCGGTAGCCGACCGTTGTCGGAGAAGCGTCGTTTGATTTGTGTGGTGACCGCCATGAGCTGGGTGTCGGCGGCCTCGACATGGTCATAGGTGGTCTCCATCAGGGCTAAGGCCGTCGCCGCCGAATGGAGAGCTGTTGTGCCGCTCTCTGCTACCTCTTGAGCACTGCGTTGGTTTTCCCTTGAAGAGGAAAGAGTGATGCAGCAAAGTAGCGTAAGTACTTCCCTCAGTTTTGAGAACCAAGGTATCAATCCAGTAGGAGACTACACGCAAGTCCCTCGTACGTACACAAACAAATAAGAACCTCGCAACCAATGCGATAAAGGGGTAGTCAATCCCTTCACGGTCACTTACGAGAGTGAGATCTGATAGATATAATAAGATAAATATTTTTGGTATTTTTATGATATAGATTGAAAGTAAAGATTAAAAAGTAAAATAGATTGGAACTTGTATGATAAAAGATAGACCCAGGGGCCATAGATTTCACTAGTGGCTTCTCTCAAGATAGCATAAGTATTACGGTGGGTGAACAAATTACTGTCGAGCAATCGATAGAAAAGTGCATAATTATGAGAATATCTAGGCATGATCATGTATATAGGCATCACGTCTGCGACAAGTAGACCGAAACGATTCTGCATCTACTACTATTACTCCACACATCGACCGCTATCCAACATGCATCTAGAGTATTAAGTTCATAAGAACAAATTAACGCATTAGGCAAGATGACATGATGTAGAGGGATAAACTCAAGCAATATGATATAAACCCCATATTTTTATCCTCGATGGCAACAATACAATACGTGCCTTGCTTCCCCTGCTGTCACTGGGAAAGGACACCGAAGATTGAACCCAAAGCTAAGCACTTCTCCCATTGCAAGACAGATCAATCTAGTAGGCCAAACCAAACTGATAATTCAAAGAGACTTGCAAAGATAACCAATCATACATAAAAGATTTCAGATAAGAATAAAATATTGTTCATAGATAAACTTGATCATAAACCCACAATTCATCGGATCTTGACAAACACACCGCAAAAAGAATTACACTGAATAGATCTCCAAGAAGATCGAGGAGAACTTTGTATTGAGATCCAAAGAGAGAGAACAAGCCATCTAGCTACTAGCTATGGACCCGAAGGTCTGAAGTAAACTACTCACACATCATCGGAGGGGCCATGGAGTTGATGTAGAGGCCCTCCGTGATCAATGCCCCCTCCGGCGGAGCTCCGGAAAAGACCCCAAGATGGGACCTCTTGGGTACAGAAGGTTGCGGCGGTGGAAATAGGGTTTCGTGGTGCTCCTGGATGTTTTCGGGATATGTGTGTGTGTGTATAGGAGAAAGAAGTAGGTCGGTGGAGCTGCGAGGGGCCCACGAGGGTGGGGGTGCGCCCAGGGGGGCAGGCACGCCTCCCTGCCACGTGGCCGCCTCGCTTCTTTCTTGACGTCTACTCCAAGTCCCCTGGACCATGATTGTTGCAAAAATGACTCTCCCAAAGGTTTCATTCCGTTTGGATTCCATTTGATATTCCTTTTCTGCGACACACTGAAATAGGCAAAAAAAACAGCAATTTGCACTAGGCCTTGGGTTAGTAGGTTAGTCCCAAAAATAATATAGAAGTGTATAATAAAGCCCATTAAACATCCAAAACAGATAATATAATAGCATGGAACAATCAAAAATTATAGATACGTTGGAGACGTATCAAGCATCCCCAAGCTTAATTCCTGCTCGTCCTCGAGTAGGTAAATGATAAAAACAAATTTTTTGATGTGGAATGCTACCTAGCATAATTCTCAATGTAATTTTATTTATTGTGGCATGAATATTCAGATCCGAGAGATTCAATACAAAAGTTTAATATTGACATAAAAATAATAATACTTCAAGCATACTAACTAAGCAATCATGTCTTCTCAAAATAATATGGCAAAAGAAAGTTCATCCCTACAAAATCATATAGTTTGATCATGCTCCATTTTCGTCACACAAGAATGCTCACATCATGCATAACCCCGATGACAAGCCAAGCAATTGTTTCGTACTTTAGTAATCTCAAACTTTTTTCAATTTTCACGCAATACATGAGTTGAATAGAATATGATGATGGGGGTTATGTGGAGAAGACAAAAAAGGAGAAAGTCTCACATCGATGCGACTAATCAATGGGCTAGGGAGATGCCCATCAATTGATGTCAATGCAAGGAGTAGGGATTGCCATGCAACGAATGCACTAGAGCTATAAATGTATGAAATCTCAACAAAAGAAACTAAGTGGGTGTGGATCCAACTTGCTTGCTCACGAAGACCTAGGGCATTTGAGGAAGCCCATTGTTGGAATATACAAGCCAAGTTCTATAATGAAAAATTGCCACTAGTATATGAAAGTGACAAAACAAGAGACTCTCTATCATAAAGATCATGGTGCTACTTTGAAGCAAAAGTGTGGAAAAAAGGATAGTAGCATTGTCCCTTTTTATTTCTTTTTTTGGCCTTTCCTTTTTTTATTTGGCCTTTCTCCCTTTTTTTATTTGGGACAATGCTCTATTAATGATGATCATCACACTTCTATTTATTTACAACTCAATGATTACAACTCGATACTAGAACAAAATATGACTCTATATGAATGCCTCCGGCGGTGTACCGGGAAAGGTAATGAATCAAGAGTGGCATGTATGATAAATTATGCATGGTGGCTTTGCCATAAATACGATGTCAACTACATGATCATGCAAGGCAATATGACAATGATGAAGCGTGTCATAAATGAAATGGTGGAAAGTTCCATGGCAATATATCTCGGAATGGCTATGGAAATGCCATAATAGGTAGGTATGGTGTCTGTTTTGAGGAAGATATAAGGAGGTTTATGTGTGATAGAGCGTATCATATCACGGGGTTTGGATGCACCGGCGAAGTTTGCACCAACTCTCAAGGTGAGAAAGGCAATGCACGGTACTAAAGAGGCTAGAAATGATGGAAAGGTGAGAGTGCATATAATCCATGGACTTAACATTAGTCATAAAGAACTCACATACTTATTGCAAAAATCTACAAGTCATCAAAAACCAAGCATTATGTGCATGCTCCTAGGGGGATAGATTGGTAGGAAAAGACCATCGCTTGTCCCCGACCGCCACTCACAAAGAAGACAATCAAATAACACCTCATGTTTCAAATTTGTTACAAAACGGTTACCATACGTGCATGCTACAGGACTTGCAATCTTCAACACAAGTATTTCTCAAATTCACAACTAATCAACTAGCACGCTCTAATATCACCACCTTTATATCTCAAAACAATTATCAAGCATCCAACTTCTCATAGTATTCAATACACTTTTTATAAAAAAATTATTATACCAATCTTGGATGCCTATCATATTAGGACTAATTTCATAACCAAAGCAAATTACCATGCTGTTATAAAGGACTCTCAAAATAATATAAGTGAAGCATGAGAGATCAATAATTTCTATAAAATAAAACCACCACCGTGCTCTAAAATATATAAGTGAAACACTAGAGCAAACTTATCTAGCTCAAAAGATATAAGTGAAGCACATAGAGTATTCTAATAAATTCCAATTCATGTGTGTCTCTCCCAAAAGGTGTGTACAGCAAGGATTATTGTGGTAAAATAAAAGGCAAAGACTCAAATCATACAAGACGCTCCAAGCAAAACACATATCATGTGGTGAATAAAAATATAGCCTCAAGTAAAGTTACCGATGAACAAAGAGGAAAGAGGGGATGCCATCCGGGGCATCCCCAAGCTTAGGATTTTTTTTGTACTTGAATTTTACCTTGAGGTGCCTTGGGAATCCCCAAGCTTAGGCTCTTTCCACTCCTTATTCCATAATCCATCAAATCTTTACCCAAAACTTGAAAACTTTACAACACAAAACTCAACAGAAAATCTCATGAGCTCCGTTAGTATAAGAAAAAAACCCACCGCTTAAGGTACTGTAATGAACTCATTCTTTATTATATTGGTGTTAAACCTACTGTATTCCAACTTCTCTATGGTTCATGCCCTCCGATACTAGCCATACATTCATCAAAATAAGCAAACAACACACGAAAAACAGAATCTGTCAAAAACAAAAAAATCTGTAGTAATCTATAGTAGAATACTTCTGGAACCCCAAAAATTCTAAAATAAATTTTGGACGTGAGGAATTTATCTATTAATCATCTGCAAAAATTAACTAAATATCACTCCAATAAAAATGGCAGCAATTCTCGTGAGCGCTAAAGTTTCTGTTTTTTACAGCAAGATCAAAAAGACTTTCCCCAAGTCTTCCCAACGGTTCTACTTGGCACAAACACTAATTAAACACAAAAACACAACCAAAACAAGCTAGATAAATTATTTATTACTAAACAGGAGCAAAAAGCAAGGAATAAAAATAAAATTGGGTTGCCTCCCAACAAGCGCTATCGTTTAACGCCCCTAGCTAGGCATAAAAGCAAGATAGATCTAGGTATTGCCATCTTTGGTAGGCAATCCATAAGTGGCTCTCATAATAGATTCATAAGGTAATTTAATTTTCTTTCTAGGAAGTGTTCCATGCCCTTTTTTAATGGAAATTGAAATCTAATATTCCCTTCCTTCATATCAATAATTGCACCAACCGTTCTAAGGAAAGGTCTACCAAGAATAATAGGAGAAGGATTGCAATCTATATCGAGAACAATGAAATCTACGGGCACATAATTCCTATTTGCAACAATAAGAACATCATTAATTCTTCCCATAGGTTTCTTAATGGATGGAATCCGCAAGGTGCAAGTTTAAAGAACAATCATCAAATTCACGGAAACCTAGCAAATCACACAAAGTTTTTGATCGTGGAAACACTAGCACCCAAATCACACAAAGCATAGCACTCATGATCTTTAATTTTAATTTTTATTGTAGGTTCCCACTCATCATAAAGTTTTCTACTGGGATCGAATCCACACACAGTACTCAAGGATTTATAACAGAGTAGCAATCACACACTTATTACATCGAATGTCTCAAGAACTTATTACAATAAATATGGCTTAAGGCCATCTAATATGATAACAGCGGAAGGCTTGGAAGATAAAGTGAGTCCATCAACTCCAACGGCATAGCTGAGCTGCACGGCAACGACCTAACGAACCTTACTCCTCGTCTGAAAAGTCTGCAACATAATACGTTGCAGCCCGAAAACGGGTCAGCACATGGAATATGCTGGCAATATAACACAGTAGAGCAAGAACAGAATAATGCTATCACTACATGCATATTTGGCTGGTGGAAAGCTCTATGGTTATAGTTTTTTTGCGAAAAGCCAATTTTTCCCTACAACAAAGGAATAGATTTTAATTTAACTATCATGGTAGTTGAAACATCATTGAGAAGGTTCCTCCAACTCAATCCCAATTAAAGTGATTAACAATCCCAACAATATTAATGTAAATGAGATACATGTGATAACCCAAATACTAGATACTCAAGAATTGTCCATAACCGGGGACACGGCTAACCATGATTAGATTGACACTCTGCAGAGGTTTGCACTTTTCCCCACAAGACTCGATCGCCTCCGTTGGATTTCTCGCACTACAAGGTGTTTGAGAAACGGATGACCGAGACACAGTCTTTCAGAAACATTAAACTCTGTACTCCGGGTAGACCATACCAAACCTACAAAACCCACTACCTGCTGATCTACCTCTTCAAGAGCTTCACGTAACTTACTTAACTATGCTAGAGCCCATAATAGCTTGTGGCTGCACACGGAAGTTTCTAGCATGAATCATCTCAGTTCCCTTTGATCCTGGGTGGCGGTGCATAGGAAGATCACACGGGTACCCCGGGATTTCCAAAAAAATACAGACAACACTGGGTTCCCCAGGTGCCTCAATCCACCCAGTTGTTTGATTAAGTTCCACCTTAAGTTGAATCATTAATTAACAATCTCACATCTGTCATGAATTTCACTCAAACCCAAACCACGTCTACGAGCATAGCATAGTGATATAAGCAATGCGTAGAAGTAACTCCCAAGGGTTTGAATATGACAGGGCAATAGGTTCTACCTCAGCAACTACTTCCCAAACCACAAGTTAACGACATCCTAATCACGCAATGTTTGAGGATTGGAACTAATGCATAAAAACTGGGTAATAATGGGATATGATCAAAGTGTTACTTGCCTTGCTGACGATCCGCGAATCCTAGAGACTCGTAGTAACACGCTTCGCACTCCGGGAATTCTATCTCAAGCAAACAATAACATACATAAGTAACAAGCAACGATGCACAATCAAAACTCAAATAAGAGAGGTTGACCAGAAAGTTCAACTTAAGAACTCCGGTGCGCAAAAAGAATCAAATCAAACGAAGCAACGAAAGTCAAACGGCGAAAGAAAACCACTTCGTTTACTAATCTGAAACTAGGTCAAATTTTATAGTAACAAAATTTGTTTGAGTTGATTAACCGGAAAGAGGGTTTCGAGACGAAACTCCAGGCGCTTGAATCGCCTGATTCCAATAAACGAGCGAAAAGATAAACAGAAATTAAGATTTGATCAGAAATCGCGATTAGAAAGAATCGCGGAATAAATCCGAGAAAAGAAAAACGACGAACAGATTAACGAACGAACGTTCATTATCCGGATCTAAACGAAGAACGCTTTCGTTAAAACGAACGAACGAGCGAACACTTGCTAAATAAATAAATTGAAGAAAAACCGATCTAGGGTTTTGAAAAAAAATAAAACCAAACGGTTTTTTTTGAAAAACTGGCGGTTGGAACCGGCGGCTACCTCCGGTGAGGGGCTCCGGCGAGGGCTTGGGCTTGGCGGCGGCTCACGGGGTGGCGGGGTGCGGCGGCGGCGCGGGGTGCGGCGGTGGGGCGGGCGGCGGCTGCGCGCTGCAGCGGCGGCGGCGGGAGGCGCGGCGCGGCTCGGGGCGGGGTGCGGCGGCGGTGGTGGTGTGGTGGTGGGGCCGGGGACGGCACATATATATAGGAGGGGCGGCGTCTTGGAGTAGGGGGCAAGGCGCGGCGGCGGAGGCGGAGTCCGGCTCGGACTCTGTCCGAGTCGGCAACGGCGCGGCGCGCAGGAGGCGGCGGCGGCGGCCTGGCGCGGCTGGGCCTTAGGCCCAGTCGGCACAGGAACACTTTTTTTTATAATTCCGCCGACAGAAGAAAAATACTAGAAAAATAAATAAAAATCTAAAAATGCCAAAACAAAGTTTCACCGTCCAAATACAATATTTAGGACGAGTTGAACATTTTCTTGGCCCTAAAATTCAATTTTTGGAAACGTGCAATTTTTCTAATGCAAATAAAATCCGAATAAAACCAAATAAAATCCAATAAATGATTTTAATATTTTTCCTCCAATATTTCAATTATTTTGGAGAAGTCCTATTATCTCCACTCATTTGATTTAATATGAAATATTTTTTGGAGAGAAAAATTATTAAAATCAAAATCCTCGTTTCATTATTTGATAAAAATCAAATATGAGAACCGGAAAATCCCCAACTCTCTCCGTGGGTCCTTGAGTTGCTTAGGATTTCGAGGATTGCGGAACGGAAATGCACTAAATCATGATATGCATGGATGATCTATGTATAACATTCCAAATTGAAAATGTGGGATGTTACAAACCTACCCCCCTTAAGATGAATCTCGCCCTCGAGATTCGGGTTGGCTAGAAAATAGGTATGGGTGGTCCTTGCGGAGATCATCCTCTCATTCCCAGGTGGGTTCATCCTCAGTATGGTGGCTCCACTGAACTTTGCAAAACTTGATAACCTTACTGCGGGTGACTCTGCTGGCAAACTCAAGAATCGTAACTGGGTTCTCCTCGTAAGTCAAATCACTATCCAACTGAATCACCTCTAAGGGTACTGTATCTCTTAATGGTATATCAGCCATCTCGGCATGACACTTCTTTAGCTGTGAAACGTGGAACACATCGTGGACTCCTGACAATCCTCAGGTAACTCCAACTTGTAGGAAACTTCTCTCATCCGTTCCAAAATGCGATTCGGTCCTACAAAACGTTTCACTCCTCGCAAGGGCGATACTCGCAGATATGCTCTAGCTCCAATTTCGTAGGTTACCTCCTTGCGTTTTGAGTCTGCATAACTCTTCTGCCTGGACTGATCAATCTTCAGTCGGTCTTGGATCAGTTTTACCTTCTCCTCAGATTCTTTAATCAAGTCTGGTCCAAACAACTGTCGGTCTCCTACCTCATCCCACATCAACGGTGTTCTGCACATGCGTCCATACAGGGCATCAAATGGTGCCATCTTCAAACTGTCTTGGTAGCTATTGTTGTATGAGAACTCTGCATACAGAAAAATGTCATCCCAACTAGATCCATAATCTAGCGCACAGGCTCTCAACATGTCCTCCAAAATTTGATTTACTCTCTCAGTCTGTCCATCTGTCTGCGGGTGAAACGTTGTACTGAACTCCAATCTTGTTCCCAAAGTCTGGTGTAACTGATGCCAAAACTTTGAAGTAAACTGTGTTCCTCGATCCGATACGATGGTCCTTGGAACTCCATGCAGGCATACGATCCTAGACATATAGATCTTGGCCAACTTTGCACTTGTATAGGTGGTTTTCACTGGGATGAAGTGAGCTACATTGGTCAAACGATCAACTACTACCCATATGGAATCATATCCTGCTATAGTCCTGGGTAATCCGGTGATAAAGTCCATGCCAAGTTTATCCCACTTCCATTCGGGTATCGGCATAGGCTGTAACAGTCCTGCTGGCTTCTGATGTTCTGCCTTAACTCTCTGACATACATCACATACGGCTACATACTCAGCAATATCCTTCTTCATACCAGTCCACCAGAAACGTTCCTTCAAGTCCAAATACATCTTGGTGTTTCCGGGGTGTATCGAGTATGGTGAGTCATGCCCCTCTTGAAGTATTAACTTTCTGATCTCCTGGTTGTTGGGCACATAAAATCGGTCCTCAAACCATAGGGTATCGTGCTCATCCTCACGAAAACCTTTGGCCTTTCCTTTGCCCATCTTCTCCTTTATCTCGACAATCTCTTTATCATCTTTCTGAGCTTCCCGAATCTTTTCCAGCAATGTCGACTGAACCTCCATTGTGGCAATGAACCTTCTAGGTACAATCTCTAATCGAAGTTCCATGATGTCCTTTGCTAATTCCTTCGGCAGTCCTTTACTTTCAAGGATATTAGCATAACTCTTCCGGCTCAATGCGTCTGCTACGACATTGGCCTTTCCTGGATGATAGTGTAGCTTCATGTCATAATCCTTTATAAGCTCCAACCATCTCCTCTGCCTAAGGTTCAACTCCTTCTGGGTGAAGATGTACTTCAAACTCTTGTGATCCGTGTACACATCACAACGGTTTCCAATAAGGTAATGTCTCCAAGTCTTCAACGCATGCACTATGACTGCTAGCTCCAAATCATGCGTAGCATAATTCAACTCATGAGGTTTTAGTTGTCGTGAGGCATACGAAACAACTCTTCCGTCCTGCATAAGCACACATCCAAGTCCTAAGCGAGAGGCGTCGCAATACACTTGGAATTCCTTATGTATATCTGACAGTACTAGCACTGGGCTGTAGTCAAACGTTTCTTCAACTCCTGGAAACTTGCTTCACAATCTTCTGTCCATTTAAACTTGGTATCCTTCTTCAATAGTTCAGTCATTGGTTTTGCAATCTTGGAAAAATTCTCAATGAATCTCCGGTAGTATCCTGTGAGTCCAAGAAAACTGCGGATCTCGCTAACTGAGGTGGGTGCCAACCATTCAGTGACTGACTGAACCTTGCTGGGGTCTACTGTTATACCTTCTCCTGATATAACATGTCCAAGGAATCCAACTTCCTTCAGCCAAAACTCGCATTTGCTAAACTTAGCATACAACTGGTGTTCCCTGAGCTTCTCGAGAACTAAACGCAAATGCTCTTTGTGCTCATCCTCATTCTTCGAGTATACCATGATATCATCAATAAACACCACAAAAAACTTGTCCAAATACTCCATGAACACCTTGTTCATCATGCTCATGAAATAGGCAGGGGCGTAAGTCAGTCCAAACGACATGATCGTGTACTCGTATAATCCATATCGCGTTGTGAACGCCATCATTGGTATGTCCTTCTCTCGTATCTTCAACTGATGATACCCTGATCGTAAATCAATCTTTGAAAACACTTTAGCTCCTTGCAACTGATCAAACAGATCGTTGATCATCGGCAGTGGGTACTTGTTCTTTATCGTCACTTCATTCAAGGCTCGATAATCAACAACCATCCTTAGGGATTTATCTTTCTTCTCAACCAAAAGTACTGTGGCTCCCCAAGGTGATGAACTCCTTCGGATGTATCCTTTCTCCAATAACTCCTTGATCTGTTTCTTAATTTCCTCCAGATCATTCGCGGGCATCCGATAGGGTCTCTTGGATATTGGTCCTGTTCCTGGTAACAGCTCTATCAAAAACTCAATATCTCTGTCCGGTGGCATGCCTGGTAACTCCTCTGGGAAAACATCCGGGTAATCCTTTACTACTGACACTTCCTCCTGAACAACTCCCGTAAGGGCATTCACTTGGCTCCTTTTAGGCACATGTCTAGACACGTACTTTATCCTTTTTCCCTCCGGGGTGGTGAGATAAATCGACTTACTCGCACAGTCAATGCTTCCTCCATAATTTGACATCCAGTCCATACCCATTATCACATCCAATCCTTGCGACTCCAAGATAATTAGGTCGGACGGAAACACATGTGTGCCAATGGTTAAGGGTATCTGGTCACACCATCGGCTAGCCATACATTCTGCTCCGGGTGAACTCACTAAAAGAGGGGTCCTAAGGGTTTGGGTTGGTAGTTTAAACTTATCCACGAATCCCCTTGATATGTATGAATGCGATGCACCTGTATCGAAAAGAACAAGAGTGGTAAATGACTTAACTAAAAACTTACCTATTACCGCGTCCGGCTGCTCTTCAACCTCCTCCACGTTAACGTGGTTCACTTGTCCTTTGTTGAATGGATTGGGCTTCTTCCCAGCGCTTCCATTTTCGTTTCCATTCCTTCCCTCGGGGCAATCATTGGCATAGTGCCCTGTCTTCCCGCACTTAAAACAGGTAACCTGACTTAAGTCTCTTTTGGCGGGGGTGGACGGGTTGGAGCGGTTCTGATTGTTGTTAGCTCCGTTCCCATTCCCATTCTTAGCACCACTGTGGTTATGTGATCCTCCTCCAGTGTTGTTGTGACCTCCATGGTTATGAACTAGTCCTCTCGAGTTCGGGGTTAGGCGAGGCTTCTGCTGAGCTCCTGAGTTATACTTCCCTTGTCCATACTTTCTCTTGCGGCTCTCAATCTGCTGCTGTTTCCCTTCAATCATAAGAGCCTTATCTACCAACTCCTGGTAGTTGTTGAAGGTTGCTACCATCAACTGCATGCTCATCTCATCATTCATCCCTTGCATAAACTTCTCCTGCTTCGCGGCATCTGTGGCCACATCATCAGGGGCGTAGCGAGATAACTTGCTAAACTCATCCACGTACTGAGCCACAGTACGGTTCCCCTGGCGTAAGTTGCGGAACTCCCGCTTCTTCATTTGCATAGATCCAGTGGAGACATGAGCTGTGCGGAAAGCTTGCTGAAACTGGTCCCAAGTGACATTGGCTATAGGAAAAGTGGCTGTGTAATTCTCCCACCATGAGGCTGCTGGTCCATCCGATTGATGTGCGGCAAAGCGCACCTTCTCAGCATCTGTGCAACCTGCAGTGTTCAACTCCCTCCCAATTCGGCGTAGCCAATCATCAGCAACTATAGGCTCGGTGCTACTAGAAAACACCGGCGGCTGTAACCTTAGAAAACAGGCTAGGTTGTCCATTGGCGGTGGGTTGTTGTTGTTGTTGTTGCCCTGGTTCTGAACTAGTAACTGCATCAAGGTATTCTGCTGCTGGATCAATTGGGTGAGCTCCGGCGGAAAGGCAAAATGGGTGTCACGTCTCGGAGGCATCTGATGGGTTTAGATGGAAGAGATTAGAATAGAAAAGGGGTCTAATGAGAAAGCATTACCCATGTGCACATGAAAGCATTACCCATGTGCACATGAGACAAACATAATCATTTCACTCAATCAATCAAGCAAGGGCATACAAACGGTCTAGAACTATCACAAAAGTGGTCACTACTACTATATACATGGGGGAAATACTACTAATAGTTGGTGGTCATCTAGAAATTTTTATCGGTGGAAGACTCCATGATGTCTGCTCCAGCTTCGTCTTCAAAGTCATCATCACTAGGGTCGGAGTGGTGTCGTCGATGATGATGTAGTCCTCAGGGCGTATTTCCTTGGGTTCTTCTTCTTCTATTGGTGCTGGTCCTCCCATGAATACTTTGATCTTCTTGACTAAGTCACCATTCTTCTCCAGTAGTGTCTTGATTTCCTCCTCATATCCATCGCGGGTAAACTTGAGTTCTTCCTCCAGCTCAATGATCCTAGTCTTCGCCTTCTTCAAGTCCATCATGTCCACACACATCTGGTTCTCCTGACGTCGAATGTGCTGGTTTAACTCCTGGATGAAAGCTGCAATGGATCTATCCTTCTTAGTGCTGATTACTTCCCATTGTTCGTCTCAGCACCCACATATTTGTTAAATAGTGTCCTTAAGCTCCCTGTTGTAAACTTCTCCAATGCGTCCCATGGTGATGTGAGCTGCCATACTCTTTCCTAAACTCTAGGTTGGTGCGTCGAAGGAAAATTTTATGGGTTTAGAAGTTGGCGAGAACGTCCTTCCTGGAACTTGTACTTGAATCATCCAGCACTCCTCTTCAGGTAAAGCGGCATTGTACGTCCCGGTGAAGCTTGGTATTCCAATGTTCAAGTACCAAGTGACTTCCTTCAAGTGGCATCCAAAAGGTGTGTCTTCATCCGGTTGTAAAAACTTGTTCTTCATCTCCGTCATCCTAAAGAGTAGAAAATGGAGAGGAGTCAGAAATGAGAAGAGAAGTGTGACCTAGGGTTTATCTTAGTGGTCGTGTCCTACACTCAGCGTGTGCTCTGATACCATCTTGTAGCGACCCGACCTCAGATGGTCAAGGTTCTGTGCTTCACTGTCATCCCTGGATCGGTAATGCTGACACACACAGTACTCGAAGGATTTATAACAGAGTAGCAATCACACACTATTACATCGAATGTCTCCAAAGAGAACTTATTACAATAATATGGCTTAAGGCCATCTAATGCGATAACAGCGGAAGGCTTAGAAGATAAGGTGAGTCCATCAACTCCAACGGCATAGCTGAGCTGCACGGCAACGACCTAACGAACCTTACTCCTCGTCTGAAAAGTCTGCAACATAATACGTTGCAGCCCGAAAACGGGTCATCACATGGAATATGCTGGCAATATAACACAGTAAAGCAGAAACAGAATAATGCTATCACTACATGCATATATGGCTGGTGGAAAGCTCTATGGTTACAGTTTTTTTTGCGAAAAGCCAATTTTTCCCTACAACAAAGGAATAGATTTTTATTTAACTATCATGGTGGTTGAAACATCATTGAGAAGGTACCCCCAACTCAATCCCAATTAAAGTGATTAACAACCCAATAGTATTAATTAAACATGGTGAGATACATGTGATAACCCAAATACTAGATACTCAAGAATTGTCCATAACCGGGGACACGGCTAACCATGATTAGATTGTACACTCTGAAGAGGTTTGCGCACTTTTCCCCACAAGACTCGATCACCTCCGTTGGATTTCTCGCACTACATGGTGTTTGAGAAACGGATGACCGAGACACAGTCTTTTAGAAACGTTAACTCTCTACCAAACCTACAAAACCCACTACCTGCTGATCTACCTCTTCAAGAGCTTCACGTAACTTACTCAACTATGCTAGAGCCCATAATAGCTTGTGGCTGCACACGGAAGTTTCTAGCATGAATCATCTCAGTTCCCTTTGAGCCTGGGTGGCGGTCCATAGGAAGATCACACGGGTACCCCGGGATTTCCAAAAAAATACAGACAACACTGGGTTCCCCAGGTGCCTCAATCCACCCAGCTTTTTGATTAAGTTGCCACCTTAAGTTGAACCATTAATTAACAATCTCACATCTATCATGAATTTCACTCAAACCAAAACCACGTCTACGAGCATAGCATGGCGATATAAGCAATACCTAGAAGTAACTCCCAAGGGTTTGAATATGACAGGGCAATAGGTTCTACCTCAGCAACTACTTCCCAACCCACAAGTTAATGACATCCTAATCATGCAATGTTTGAGGATTGGAACTAATGCATAAAAACTTGGTAATAATGGGATATGATCAAAGTGTTACTTGCCTTGCTGAGGATCCGCGAATCCTAGAGACTCGTAGTAACACGCTTCGCACTCCGGGAATTCTATCGCAAGCAAACAATAACATACATAAGTAACAAGCAACGATGCACAAGCAAAACTCAAATAAGAGAGGTTGACCAAAAAGTTCAACTTAAGAACTCCGGTGCGCAAAAAGAATCAAATCAAACGAAGCAATGAAAGTCAAACGACGAAAGAAAACCACTTTGTTTACTAATCTGAAACTAGGTCAAATTTTATAGTAACAAAACTTGTTTGAGTTGATTAACCAGAAAGAGGGTTTCGAGACGAAACTCCAGGCGCTTGAATCACCTGATTCTGATAAACGAGCGAAAATATAAACAGAAATTAAGATCGGATCAGAAATCGTGATCAGAAAAATCATGGAATAAATCCGAGAAAATAAAAACGACGAACAGATTAACGAACGAACGTTCGTTATCCGGATCTAAACGAAGAACGTGTTCGTTAAAACGAACGAACAAGCGAACACTCGCTAAATAAATAAACCGGAGAAAAACCGATCTAGGGTTTTGAAAAAAATATAACCGAACGGTTTTTTTTTTGAAAAACCGGCGGTTGGAACCGGCGGCTACCTCCGGCGAGGGCTTGAGCGGCGGGGTGCGGCGGCGGGCGGCGCCGGCGGGAGGCGCGGCGCGGCTCGGGGCGGGGTGCGGCGGCGGTGGTGGTGTGGTGTTGGGGGCCGGGGCGGCGTGTATATATAGGAGGGGGCGATGTCTTGGAGTAGGGGGCAAGGCGCGGCGGCGGAGGCGGAGTCCGGCTCGGACTCTGTCCGAGTCGGCGGCGGCGCGGCGCGCGCGCGCAGGAGGTGGCGGCGGCCTGGCGCGGCTGTGCCTTAGGCCCAGTCGGCGCGGGAACCCCTTTTTTATAATTCCGCCGACAGAAGAAAAATCCTAGAAAAATAAATAAAAATCTAAAAATGCCAAAACAAATTTTCACCGCCCAAATAAAATATTTAGGACGAGTTGAACATTTTCTTGGCCCTAAAATGCAATTTTCGGAAACGTGCAATTTTCTAATGCAAATAAAATCTGAATAAAACCAAATAAAATCCGATAAATGATTTTAATATTTTTCCTCCAATATTTCAATTGTTTTGGAGAAGTCCTATTATCTCCACTCATTTGATTTAATATGAAATATTTTTCGGAGAGAAAAATTATTAAAATCAAAGTCCTCGTTTCATTATTTGATAAAAATCAAAATGAAAACCGGAAAATCCCCAACTCTCTCCATGGGTCCTTGAGTTGCTTAGGATTTCGAGGATTGCGGATCGGAAATGCACTAAATCATGATATGCATGGATGATCTATGTATAACATTCCAAATTGAAAATTTGGGATGTTACATTTTTATTGTAGGTTCCCACTCATCATAAATTTTTCTAGGGATAGAAACTTCCAACTCAAGTTTTTCTTCATAAGATTGCATCAAAGCATCAACGATATGTTTAGTAAAAGCTTTATTTTGACTATAAGCATGGGGAGAATTTAGCACGGATTGCAACAAGGAAATACAATCTATCAAAGAGCAATTATCATAATTAAATTCCTTGAAATCCAAGATAGTGGGTTCATTGCTATCTAAAGTTTTGATCTCTTCAATCCCACTTTTATCAACTTTTGCATTAAGATCTAAAAACTCCGAATTTTTGGGACGCCTCCTAACTAAAGTTGACTCATCTCCAGTCCCATCATTATCAAGATTCATATTGCAAAACAAAGATTTAATAGGGGACACATCAATTACTTTTAGATCTTCATCTTTATTGTCATGAAAACTATCCGGTTTAGCGGCCATCTTATGAACTAAGGTGGTCTGCTTATCTGAGATTGCAGCAATTAATTTTTCCAGATGAGCAAGCTGAGATTTTAAACCATAAAATTCCATAGACATATCATTGAGCTCTTTGTTCATGAAACCGATAAAACTTTTTTGTTCTTTAAGCTCGTTTCCAAAGAAATTATTATGCTCAAAGTGCAAGGACATAAAACTTCTAACGTTCTTTTCGATTTCTTCCAACCTTCTAAGGTGAGGGTCAAATCCTTTTGGTAAAGCCATAAGGGCAACAAGAAACAAGAGGCAAGCGAAAAAGAGGCGAACGGAAAAAGAGGGCGAAAGGAAAAGAGGGCGAATAAAACGGCAAGGGTGAAGTGGGGGAGAAGAAAACGAGAGGCAAATGGCAAATAATGTAATGCGAAGGATAAGAATGGTGATGGGTACTTGGTATCTCTTGACTTGGCATAGATCTCCCCGGCAACGGCGCCAGAAATCCTTCTTGCTACCTCTTGAGCACTGCGTTGGTTTTCCCTTGAAGAGGAAAGGGTGGTGCAGTAAAGCAGTGTAAGTATTTCGCTCGGTTTTTGAGAACCAAGGTATCAATCCAGTAGGAGACCACGCGCGAGTCACCTCGTACCTACACAAACAAATAAGAACCTCGCAACCAACGCGATAAAGGGGTTGTCAATCCCTTCACGGCCACTTGCAAGAGTGAGATCTCATAGAGATGATAATAATAAGATAAGTATTTTTGGTATTTTTATGATGCAGATTGAAAGTAAAGATTGCAAAATAAAATAGATTGGAAACTTGTATGATGGAAAATAGACCCGGGGGCCATAGGTTTCACTAGTGGCTTCTGTCAAGATAGCATAAGTATTACGGTGGGTGAACAAATTACTGTCAAGCAATTGATAGAAAAGTGAATAATTATGAGAATATCTAGCCATGATCATGTATATAGGCATCACGTCTGTGACAAGTAGACCGACTCCTGCCTGCATCTACTACTATTACTCCACACATCGACCGCCATCCAGCATGCACCTAGAGTATTAAGTTCATAAGAACAGAGTAACACCTTAAGAAACATGACATGATGTAGACGGATAAACTCATCTTTTTATCCTCGATGGCAACAATACAATACGTGTCGTTTCCCTTTCTGTCACTGGGATCGAGCACCGCAAAATTGAACCCAAAGCTAAGCACTTCTCCCATTGCAAGAAAGATCAATCTAGTAGGCCAAACCAAACTCATAATTCGAAGAGACTTGCAAATATAAACCAATCATACATAAAAGAATTCAGAGAAGATTCAAATATTGTTCATAGATAATCTAGATCATAAACCCACAATTCATCGGATCTCGACAAACACACCGCAAAAGAAGATTACATCAAATACATCTCCAAGAGAATCGAGGAGAACTTTGTATTGAGATCCAAAGAGAGAGAAGAAGCCATCTAGCTACTAGCTATGGACCCGTAGGTCTGGGGTAAACAACTCACACATAATCGGAGGGCCATGGAGTTGATGTAGAGGCCCTCCGTGATCGATGCCATGGAGTTTGGACTCCGTTTGATAATCCTTTTCTGCGAAACACTGAAATAGGCAAAAAACAACAATTTGGGATGGGCCTCCGGTTAATAGGTCAGTCCCAAAAATAATATAAAAGTGTAAAATAAAGCCCGTTATCATCCAAAACTGATAATATAATAGCATGTTACAATCAAAAATTATAGATACGTTGGAGACGTATCACTCCCCTTGTGTCGAATCAATAAATTTGGGTTGAATACTCTACCCTCGGAAAATGTTGTGATCCCCTATACTTGTGGGTTATCAAGCAAGGTTGTTAGAATCGCGATTCTGTTATACGTTTCTACGACTTTACGATCCAAACTTACCCATCTGATTCTATGATTTTAGTTCATGGAATCAACGTTTCTACGATCCTGGTAGTGAATATTCTACAATTTACGATTCTACTATCAGAGCTCTGATCCAATTCAAAATCACGATTCTGACAACCTTGTTATCAAGACTATTTTCTGGGGCCGTTGCCGGGGAGCATAGCTCTATTCTTTGAGTCACTTGGGATTTATATCTGCTGATCACTATGAAGAACTTGAAAGATAAAAGAACCAAGATTTTCCCTCAAATATGAGGGGTGGTAAGGAAATGTCATCTTGCTCTACACTTGATTCACTTTCTGTTTTGAGTAAACTTGTGACACCTACACCTGCTATTCATTCTGATATGTCGCATGTTATTGATGATGCCACTTCTGCTTTGCATGATACTTATGATGAAACTACATCTATGCTTGATAATACTGTGCCACTAGGTGAATTTCTTGATGAACAACTTTCTAGGGTTAGAGAGAATGAAATTATTGAAACTGATAATATTGATGAAAGTGATGATGAAGATTCTCCCCTAGATATGAATTGCCTGTTGTGTGTTGTGCCTGAGGGTTATGTTATGGATGAAGAAACTGCTAGAGACTTTTTAGCTTGCAATGATAGATATGATCTTAAGAAATTATTAGCTAAGCTTAACGAAAAATCTTTGAATGCTAGAATGAAATATGACCCTGCTTTTGCTACTTCACCTATCTGTATCTCCGATAAGGATTGTGATTTCTTTGTCGACCCTGAGTTAATTACTTTGGTTGAATCTGATCCTTTTTATGGCTATGAATCTGAAACTGTTGTGGCACATCTTACTAAATTAAATGATATAGCCACCCTGTTCATTAATGATGAGAAAACTCGCTATTAGTTTATCCTTAAGTTGTTTCCATTCTCATTAAAGGGAGATGCTAAAACATGGTTTAATTCTCTTCATCTTGGTTGTGTGCGTAGTCCCCAGGATATGATTTATTACTTCTCTGCTAAATATTTCCCCGCTCATAAGAAACAAGCTGCCTTAAGGGAAATATATAATTTTGTGCAAATTGAAGAAGAGAGTCCCCCACAAGCTTGGGGAGGCTTCTCAAATTACTTAATGCTTTGCCTGATCATCCTCTCAAGAAAAATGAAATACTTGATATCTTTTATAATGGACTAACCGATGCTTCCAGAGACCACCTGGATAGTTGTGTTGGTTGTGTTTTCAGGGAAAGAACTGTTGATCAAGCTGAATTGCTATTGAATAATATGTTTAGTAATGAAAATGATTGGACACTTCCTGAACCAACTCCTAAGCCAACTCCGAAGAAAAGGGGTATTCTCTTTCTCGGTCCTGAAGATATGCAAGAGGCAAAGAAATCTATGAAAGAAAACGGTACTAAAGCTGAAGATGTTAAGAATTTACCACCTATTGAAGAAATACATGGTCTTGATAACCCGACACAGGTAGTAAAGGTAAATTCTCTCTATAGATTTGATGAAGGTGATATTCCTCGTTATAAGTCTGCTAGCCAATGCTTAGATGAGTTTGTTAATTTTATTGTTAAACAAGAATACTTCAATACTTATGTTAGAGTTAAAGGTGAACTTAAACTTATTAGTAAACATGCTTCTATTGTTACCACTCAAGTAGAACAAGTACTCAAAGCTCAGAATGATTTGCTCAATGAATTAAATAATAAGAAAAATGATAATGATGTTAGAGTTATGACTAGAGGGGGTAAAATGACTCAGGAATCTTTGTATCCTGAGGGCCACCCTAAGAGAATTGAGCAAGATTCTCAGAGAACTAATGTTGATGCGCCTAGTTCTTCTAAGAAGAATAAAAAGAAAAATGATAGGACTTTGCATGCTTCTAGTGAACCTGTTGTTGACACACCCAAGAATCCCAATGATATTTCTATTTCTAATGCTGAAACACAATCTGGTAATTAACATGAACCTAGTGATAATATTAATGATGATGTTCATGTTGATGCTCAACCTAGTAATAACAATGATGTAGAGATTGAACCTGCTGTTGATCTTGATAACCCACAATCAAAGAATCAACATTATGATAAGAGAGACTTTGTTGCTAGGAAGCACGGTAAAGAAAGAGAACCATGGGTTCAGAAACCCATGCCTTTTCCTCCTAAACCATCCAAGAAAAAGGATGATGAGGATTTTGAGCGCTTTGCTAAAATGATTAGACTTATCTTTTTGCATATGCGTTTGACTGATATGCTTAAAATAAATCCTTATGCTAAGTACATGAAAGATATTGTTACTAATAAAAGAAAGATATCGGAAGCTGAAATTTCCACCATGCTTGCTAATTAAACTTTTGAAGGTGGAATACCAAAGAAACTAGGAGATCCCGGAGTACCAACTATACCATGCTCCATTAAAAGAAACTATGTTAAAACTGCTTTATGTGATCTTGGAGCCGGTGTTAGTGTTGTACCTCTCTCTTTATATCGTAGACTTGATTTGAATAAGGTGACACCTACTGAAATATTTTTACAAATGGCTGATAAATCAACTGCTATTCCTGTCGGTATTTGTGAGGATGTGCCTGCTGTGGTTGCAAACGTTACTATTTTAACAGACTTTGTTATTCTTGATATTCCCAAGGACGATAGTATGTCTATTATTCTTGGTAGACCCTTTTTGAATACTACCGGGGCTGTTATTGATTGCAACAAAGCAATGTCACTTTTCATGTTAATGGTAATGAGCATACGATACACTTTCCAAGGAAACAACCTCAAGTCCAAAGTATTAATTCTATTGGAAAATTTTCAACGATTACTATTGGAGGTTTTGAATTCCCTCTTCCTACTGTCAAGAAGAAGGATGATATTCTTATTGTTGGGGATGTGCATATCCCCGTTGAGGTAACCTAGTGTTATTCGAAAATTCTCCGGTTTCATGCAATTCGGAAAGAGTTTGTTAACAAGACTTGATCAACCTTATTAGTTGATTCCTTTTGATGAGCATGAGATGGATGAACTTAGAAAGCACAACTTTCTGTACCCTCTTCTTACTTTCTATTATTTAGATCAAATAAAGTAAAAAAAAGTATTTTCTGTCTGTTTTCTGAATTATCCTTGCAATAAAAAATACCCCGAAAATAAAAGTTCTCCAAATGCCCTGAAAATTTAATTTGATTTTTTTCTAGAATATTTAAGAATTATTGGCACTGAGAACACACCAGGGGGCCTCACCATGTGCCCATGAGGGTGGAGGGCGTGCCCACCCCCTGGGCGCGCCCCCTGCCTCGTGGACCCCACGTGGGCCCTCTCCACTTATTCTTGCACCCACACACTTCGTCTTCCTCCAGAAAAAATCATTCACCGGCTCAAACCCAAGTTCTAGCTCATCTTGCTGCCATTTTCGATCTCCTTGCTCAAAGCTCCATTCACAAAACTGCTTTGGGGGATTGTTCTTCGGTATGTGACTCCTCCAATGGTCCAATTAGTTTTTGTTATAGTGCTTTATTTATTGCAAATTTTTTCTGCTTAGGTGACCCTGTTCTTGAGCTTGCATGTCAGATTTATGTGGTCAAAAGTAGTCTTAATGCATGATAGAGCCTCTAGGCACTTGTAGAAGTAGTCGCTATCAATTTTGTTGTGTTTGGTTCACTTTTATTTTGAGTTACTAAAAATTTCAGAAATTTTTCAGAGGAAGAAATATGTTTAGGAAAATGTACCAAGGTGGTTCCTCAAGGAAGCAAGGACCCAGGCTCGCAATACATGAGCCAGACTATGAACTACCAAGAGAAGCTCAAGTGCGGCCTTGTGAATGGTCGTCAGAAGATATTATGGACCAAGCAGGAATTAAGGACGAATTTGACGCGTATTTGCGTAATGCTGAACTTGAGGGCTTCGTGTCAGATAAGTGCCCCCAATATTATCACCTAACTGATTCCTTTATGAGAAGGTTCAAATTTACATCATCACGCAATTCTCACACTGTCCTATTTGATCTCTATGATAAATCTTATACCATGGACTTAATTAGAAGATTTTAATACTACTTGTAAACTCCCGCAGTGGGATAATGTTAGTGAACCTCACAAATCTGAATGTAAAGACTTTCTTGCTAGTATTACTGTGGGGGAAACTAGGGAGATTACACAAGCTACCATAGGGAGCATTCATTTTCCTGCCATACATTATTTTGCTCTCTTTATAGCTAGATGCATTAACGGTAAAGATGAGGCATGCCACATGTGCGTTCTAGATCTTAGTGTCCTCAAGAGTGCGGTATTGGGTGATAAACAATACAACTTGGGGGCTATTGTTGCACGTAGGTTTCATCTTAATAGTTTAACTGGAGACTTGTTTGGTGGAATTTATGTAACTTGTGTAGCTAATTTTCTTGAGATACCCATACATGATAATGATATTGAATTGCCTCCTGCTTATCTAGATTATAATGCTATGGTTCGTCATCAGTTTGTTGAGAGGAACGATCAGTTCCTCCAGTACTGACTAATCTTTGACAGAAGGCGCAGCGTCCATGTTGGTCTCACTGCTCCTGCTTTCTTTGACTTTCAGGCAAAAAGGAGATATGTTATAACCAGGGATGTGGCGAACAGGTACACGAGGAGGACGGAGGCAGCTCGCCTCCAGGCTGCAGCTCTTTAGGCAGTAGCTGCTGCATCTCAGTACGATCCCAGCTTCAACTTTGGATATCCACCAGGCCATCCATGGGCATAGACCAACTTAGGCCAACAGCCTAAACTTGGGGGAGTACGTATTTCTCACCGACATTACATTCATGTTCACACACTCATGCTAGTTGTCGGTGCTCATACTTTTTCATTGTATCATCCATGCTAGTTTAATTTCTTTTTAAGCTTTCTTCTTGTGTGTTTGAAAAACCTTAAGAAAAACAAAAAATTAGTTCTAGCTTTTAGCTAGTTTACTTTCCATGCCTGTAGCAGTAGTAATTAAAAAGAAAACCCAAAAAGATTTCTCATTCTTCTTTTGCTTGTTGGGAGCTTTCCCGTGTAAATAGTTTTGCTTCTTTTCTTTGGGGGTCGAGAGGAGAAGACCTTGATGAAAACGTTGAGTGGCTCTCATATGCTTTATTGTTGATCTAACAAAGAGCCCATATTACCTTGTCTTCTCCCTTGAATTGAATGCTTGAAGATTCCAGCTTAGTCCAATGCACGTGCACTATTATTATTATCCTCACTATTTGGTTGTGCAAGTGAAAGGCAATAATGATGATATATGATGGACTAATTGAGATGAGAGAAGCTGGTATGAACTCGACCTCTTTTTTGTAAATATGATTAGTTCATCGTTCCTGATTCAGCCTATTATGAATGAAACATGTTTGCAATGACAATTAGAGATTATAGTTGCTCATGCCATGCTTAATTTGCTAGGAGTTTATAATGGTTTACCTTGCGTGCCAACATGCTATTAAAATGGTTGTGATGTGGTATGATAGGGTGGTATCGTCCTTTGAACGATTCGAGTGGCTTCACTTGGCACATGTTCACGCATGTAATTGATACAAAATCAACATAGCCGCCACAATATTTATGTTCATGGTGAATTATATCCTACTCATGCTTGCATTCAGTTTTGATTAATTTTAATGCATGTTCATGATTGTTGTCGCTCTCTAGCTGGTCGCTTCCCAATCTCTTTATAGCCTTCACTTGTACTAAGCGGGAATACTGCTTGTGCATCCAACTCCGTAAACCCCAAAAGTTATTCCATATGAGTCCACCATACCTTCCTATATGCGGTATCTACCTGCCGTTCCAGGCAAATTTGTATGTGCCAAACTCTAAACCTTCAAATGAAATTCTGTTTTGTATGCTCGAATAGCTCATGTATCAACTAGGGCTATCTATATCTTCCATGCTACACAGGTTATTCTCAAGAGGAGTGGACTCCGCTCCTCACTCACGAGAAAATGGCTGGTAACCGGGATGCCCAGTCCCATGATCAAATCAAATCAAAATAATTGCAAACAAAACTCCCCCAGGATTGTTGTTAGTTGGAGGCACCTGTTGTTTCGGACAAGCCATGGATTGATGTTTATTGGTGGTAGGGGGTATGAACTTTACCATTCTGCTTGGGAACTGCCTATAATGTGTGTAGCATGGAAGATACCGGGATCTCTTGGTTGTTATGTTGACAATGAAAGTATACCGCTCAAAATATTATTCATCTCTATTTCAAAATCGAGCCCTAGCACCTCTACAAATCCCTGCTTCCCTCTGAGAAGGGCCTATCTATTTACGTTTATGTTGAGTCATCATCTCCTTATTAAAAAGCACCAGTTGGAGAGCACCGTTGTCATTTGTATGTATTACTATTAGTTTACATTGAGTATGACTGTGACTGGATCTCTTTTACCATGAATTAGAATTTCCAGTCAGTCCTTGATCTTCAGAGGTGCTCTGCATTTATGTTTTGCGGTCTCAGAAAGGGCTAGCGAGATACCATCTTGTTATATCATATTATGATTGTTTTGAGAAAGTGTTGTCATCCGAGATTTATTATTATTGCTCGCTAGTTGATTATGCCATTGATATGAGTAAACATGAGACCTAAGTATTATTGTGAATATGGTTAGTTCATAATCTTTGCTGAAAACTTGAATGCTGGCTTTACATATTTACAACAACAAGAGCAAACAGAGTTTGTAGAAGTTTTTCTTTATAACTTTCAGTTTGTCAACTAAATTGCTTGAGGACAAGCAAAGGTTTAAGCTTGGGGGAGTTGATACGTCTCCATCGTATCTACTTTTCCAAACACTTTTGCCCTTGTTTTGGACTCTAACTTGCATGATTTGAATGGAACTAACCCGGACTGACGCTGTTTTCAGCAGAATTTCCATGGTGTTATTTTTGTGTAGAAATAAAAGTTCTCGGAATGACCTGAAAATCAACGGAGAATATTTTTGGAATATATAAAAAATACTGGCGAAAGAATCAAGGCCAGGGGCCCACACCCTATCCAGGAGGGTGGGGGCGCGCCTACCCCCCTGGGCGCGCCCCCTGCCTCATGGGTCCCCTGGTGCTCCACCGACCTCAACTCCAACTCTATATATTCACGTTCGGGGAGAAAAAAATCAGAGAGAAGGATTCATCGTGTTTTACGATACGGAGCCGCCGCCAAGCCCTAATCTTTCTCGGGAGGGCTAATCTGGAGTCCGTTTGGGGCTCCGGAGAGGGGAATTCATCGCCATCGTCATCATCAACCTTCCTCCATCACCAATTTCATGATGCTCACCGCCGTGCGTGAGTAATTCCATTGTAGGCTTGCTGGACAGTGATGGTTGGATGAGATTTATCATGTAATCGAGTTAGTTTGTTAGGGTTTGATCCCTAGTATCCATTATGTTCTGAGATTGATGTTGCTATGACTTTGCTATGCTTAATGCTTGTCACTAGGGCCTGAGTGCCATGATTTCAAATCTGAACCTATTATGTTTTCATGAATATATTTCAGTTCTTGATCCTATCTTGCAAGTCTATAGTCACCTATTATGTGTTATGATCTGTTAACCCCGAAGTGACAATAATCGGGATACTTACCGGTGATGACCGTAGTTTGAGGAGTTCATGTATTCACTAAGTGCTAATGCTTTGTTCCGGTACTCTATTAAAAGGAGGCCTTAATATCCCTTAGTTTCCAATAGGACCCCGCTGCCACGGGAGGGTAGGATAAAATATGTCATGCAAGTTCTTTTCCATAAGCACGTATGACTATATTCGGGATACATGCCTACATTACATTGATGAACTGGAGCTAGTTCTGTGTCACCCTATGTTATAACCATTGCATGAGGAATCGCATCCGACATAATTATCCATCACTGATCCAATGCCTACGAGCTTTTCACATATTGATCTTTGCTTAGTTACTTTTCCGTTGCCACTGTTATAATCACTACAAAACTGCTACTGTTACTTTTGCCACCATTACCGTTACTTCCATATTACTTTGCTACTAAATACTTTGCTGCAGATATTAAGTCTTTCAGGTGCGGTTCAATTGACAACTCAACTGTTAATACTTGAGAATATTCTCTAGCTCCCCTTGTGTTGAATCAATAAATTTGGATTGAATACTCTACCCTCGAAAACTATTGCAATCCCCTATACTTGTGGGTTATCATGCACCACTTTATAATGTGATCTATTCTAGCATTTGCATGAACATGATAATAGGAAACCTACACGTGCGCTTTTCGGGAATGATCCTGTCCAAGGACAAAAACTATGCATGTGGTCTATATTTTTGTTGGCCGAAAAAATTATTAAGTCATTAATTAATAATTAACGGACGCCTTAATTACTTAGCTATTTCTGATTCTTTTGTATAGTGGGGCTATTATTGACTTGAATGTGGGGTTTGGGCCAAAGGCCTACTATTATACTTGGTCTTACTCGCACGACCGACCTGACAGGCTCTACCCTAGCCACCGCTTTATCATATGGTTTCGCACTATTCCAGATCATAGAGCCGCCACGCAATTCTTCTCCATCCCTCCTTCCGGCATGCACCGCGAGAAGGGATAGCAGTCCTCCGTACCCCGCCTTTCGTGATCTTGTACGGGAGAGGGGCGATCAGGTTTTTGGGGAGCACACTCCTGCGACGGCTGCCAACGACGACTTCCTTAACGACAGCCCTCTTCCCCGACCTCGCTAACCTCTTCATCAACGACATGAGGGACAACATCAACCACAGCGGTTCTGCTCCCATTGTACAGTATGTGAGTCTGTCATCCTGGTTTAGTCCGCATCATTACTTTGATCTTTGCAATTGTCGTCATGATCTATTTACTATTGATTCGTATTAAATCTCATAGTAAATTGCTCATATATTCAACAATCCAATCCAAAAACCCAATTATAGGCAATTTACTCTGTGTGGTTTTGCTGCACTTTTGAAGCCGCCTACCTTTAAGGGGGTGCAATATAAAAGGTGGCGCACAAGAGCAGTATATTGGTTTCAGATCATGTGCTGCTATGATGCCACTAAGGGTAAACCTGAGGCCGATCTTAATCCTACACAGCAGAAAGCTTTTGAGAACATGGATACCCAGACTTGCCTTCCTGCGACCCACGATGTGGCTCCATTAGCGGCCTTGTATGGCCCAGTTTCAGTAGCAACGAATCAAGACCCTCGCGAGGGGCCAAGCCTCGTGAGGCGGACAACGCTAAGACCTCCCTCAGGGCAGCCTCACTAGGTTGGCTCCCGAGGAGCTGAGATATCAAGGCAAGGTGCACCTCGCGAGGTTCACATGACATGAGCCATGACAACCAAGGCCAGGCGGGCGCCAGCGGGCGCAGCATACCAGTTTCCCCTTTGGTGCCAAGGGGGCAAGTGTAGGCGCGGAGTCCCGAGGAATCAGGCAAAGGTTTCCATATTGGCGCAACAAGACCAAGACCACCAGGACGACAGGACGGAGGTCATCGCGGAGCCCACGACAACGTCACCACCAGAGCCTTTGTAGGCGAAGACTACTTTTGTCAGGATAACTTGTACTAGTTGTCTCCCTTCGAATTGGGCCATTGTGGGATCCCTTCCTGCCAACATTTGGGAAGAGGACCAAGGCCACTATAAATGGTACCCAGCCACCACTTTAGAACGGACGGATCATTTAGATCATCATTTCATACACCAGCTCATCGAGCTCAAGAACACCTCACCCCCTGAGGCTGTTCCAACACTTTACTAGTTCATCCTCAGCCCCTCAAGGCAATCCACCACATAGCTGGAGTAGGGTATTACACCGCAAGGTGGCCTGAACCAGGATAAACTGTTGTGTCTCTTGTCCCTTGGGTTCGTCGAGCTAGGCTGTGGAATCGTTGGGCCGGCAGGTTGGGGAAAAGGAGTTCTTCATACGCACCCAGTGTTCGAACCTCTCAAGGGTCCGTGGAGCCCTGAATCCGACAAAAGCCGCACTATTGAGTGTTCTTGATGATTCCATTGTGGATTCATATATGTCATTTGACAGTGGCAAAGACATGTGGGTTGCGCTCGAGGCCATGTTTGGGGCCTCGGGCGCTGGCAACGAGTTGTACGTCATGGAGCAATTTTGTGACTACAAGATGACTGATGAGCACTCTGTTGTTCAGTAGATTCATGAGATACAGTCACTCGCTAAGGAACTTGAGTACTTTAAGTGTGTGTTGCCAGACAAATTTGTTGCTGGGACTGTCGTGGTTTTGTCACAGCACATGTCCTAGAGAAAGGACTTAATCGTAGAGCCATCGCGACGGGTTAGCTTAAAGGGGTTAAAGAGGAAAAGGGACACAAGGAATTATACTGGTTTGGCCCCTTACGATGAAGGTAAAAGCCTACTCCAGTTGTGATGGAATTGCTAGGGTTTCGATGACCAGGGAGTGAATCCGCTTTGCCTGGCTCTCGAGTTATTGTTTGTTGTCCCTAAACCACCGCCGGGTCGTCCCTTTATATACACAGGTTGACGCCCGGCGGTTTACAGAATCCCGAGGCCGGCTCATAAACGTGTCCGGCTGGGTTTCTACCTTTCCTTGCCTTACAACATAAGTTACATATCATATGGCGGTTTATGTCTACGGGCCCTAATCCGCCTTTGGGCCCTGGGCCTTCATGTTAGGTCTCCTCTATAAAGCGCCATACTTCTTGTCTTCATGGGCTTCAAACATGACTAACTCATTGTGGGCATAACCCGGCCCCTCATGGCCGGTTTATACTTAGTAGTAATATCCCCAATATTAGGCCCCAAATTGATTTGAACTTGTTCATGTCAATCTTCAACACTTAGAAAAATTCCTCCTTGAGCACCTTCGCATAAATCTTGTAAACCGCCATGACGTCATCTTCCAGGTTCGTAATAAACCACCATGACGTCACCTGTTATTAAAAATTGGATATATCTCACCTTCATTAATGAGCCTCCAACAATCGAGGCGACAGCTCTGTCACATATCCAACTTTTGGGCTCCAACTTTTGAGCCCCCCTTTTAACGCGTAAGCGAATCGCATGAGAGAAGAGACAGAGTCCGCGGTACCGCCTGCTGTGGCCCTCAGGAAGTTCCTGCAAGTTAGCACGAGGAAGGGCACCGGTCGCCGTGGTTATTGCTGGTTTGCTTCTGGCGCGTGAGAGGGGACTCCCTACTGCGGAGAGCCCCCGGGGCGTGTACATCCCCACCCTGACAAGTGGCTTGCATGGTAGGGCTAGACGAGGTGTGTCCGGACACTCGCGAGACAGTGCGGGACTTACGAGGCCGTACCTCAAGGGGGGTTGCGCCTGGTCTTGGTTCTTGTTCGCTGTCTTGGTCCTGCGAGATGGTTAGACAACGCGAAGGGTCCTGAAGAAAGACAGCCAACGCGCGGCTCCCATGGTGTGTGGCGATCAAGCAGGTGATAGTCATAGATAGATTAAGCATGAAAGGCAACCTAGCTCAGGTAAATGCATAACAATACGCGCCACTGGGTCCTGCCCGAGCGGCTTGGGGATGATGCAGCCCAAGGGGCACCCCCAACAAGGTAAGTTAAAGACATAAAAGGAAAGACACATGCCACAGGGATGGACCCATGCGGCCTGGGAATGATGCAGCCCTGGGGGCGCTCCCAGCTGAATGAACTTGGAAAATGTCACCTGGTTCTGTTGATGAAGGAGAGTTGGGGCAGCTGAAGGTATGCGGCTAAGGGGCTGGTCCTCATGAGCCATCGAGGCCCTGAGCCTCGGGAGGCTCTAGGGGTCCAGGGGGTTCCTTGAGGCCCGTCTTCATCTTCGTGAGCACAGCATGGTGCCTGGCCTCCTGAGCCGCCAGGACGCTCCGCAGGTTGCACTGATAGGCGGTCGCCACGCTCGGCAGGCCAAAAGGCATGCGAACGTAGCTGTGAGGTGGGCCCTCACAGCGTCCCATGCCCGAAGGCCAGAAAAGCTCCTGAGAGGCGGCCCGGTTGAGTCCTGGGACGTCAATGTGTACGCGCAGCCCGGCATCCTAGCCTGGATGGGGAGCTGCGCCTGGTGAGAGGCGGCCGCCGCGCATGGCCCTTGCGCCTTGAAGTTCCTGAGTGGTCTCAGTGATGAACTCCTGAATTGTGGGCACTCCTTGCCTTGTGTTCTCCTAAGGGAAACATTCCGTGAAGCACGCCTCCAAGTGGTGCTCAAGCGCCTCCCTCGTGATGTTGGCAAAGTCTGAGGCCCTCCAGAAAAGAGCCCCCGAGCCCTGCCCGAGAGGGGCGCTGGGCGCGCTTTCCTATGCGATGGAGGGAGGCGCCCCAGGCGCGGGTGCCGATCCTGACAAGGCGCCGCTTGCCTGAGGCCCTGCGTGGCGCAACTGCTTCTTCTTCATGGGGGTGGATTCAGGAGGGCGCTCACCCTAGCTGTCGGGGTCGTCGATTGCTGCAGCTTGGAAGGCACGCTCGAGGGAGCACACCGTGTCTCTTTCCTCGCACGGGACTGTGATGATTCCGCCGCTTCCTGGCATCTTGAGGACATTGTAGCTGTGGTGGGTCACCGCCATGAACTTGGCCAGGGCTGGGTACCCGAGGATGACGTTGTATGGCAGGCGGATGTAGGCGACGTCGAAGTCGATGAGTTCGGTGCGGTAGTTGTTGCGTTCTCTGAAGGTAACAGGGAGGCGGACCTGCCCGATCGAGGTAGTAGAGCCGTCGGTCACTCCTCAGAAAGGCTTGGTAGGCTGAAGCTAGTCGTATGGCACTTGGAGGTTGTCGAACGTGTCGACGGACAGGATGTTGAGCCCTGCGCCACCGTTGATGAGGGTCTTGGTAACTTGCACGTTGCTGATGACTGGTGAACAAAGCATTGGGAGGATGCCTGCAGTAGCTGTGCACTTGAGTTGATCTGCCGAACTGAACGTGATGGGGCACCTGGACCATCTGAGCGGGCTTGTGGTCTCGAGCTTGGGGAGAACAGCATTCACTTCGCGAGCAAACTGTTTGAAGATACGCTGCGAGGCTGGGGCTTCAGCTCCGCCCAAGAAGCAAGCGATAGCGCGCGGCTCCTGGAACCCCCAGCCCCCTCATCTTGATGGTGGTCATCATTCCTTCTGGGTGGTGGCGGTAGTGGAGGAAGGCCAGCGTTGCCTTGAGGACAAGCCTCACGAGGCTGGTCCCTCCAGGCGCCCTCGCGAGGCTGATCTTGCCAGCGGTCCTCACGAGGCCGGTCGCGCCACTCCTGGCGCAGGCCATGGTCATCCCAGCGTCCGCCGCCATGTCCTCCTTCCCGGCCGTAGCCCCGGTCGCTGCGCTCGGGGCATTGACCGAAGTGTCCTTCTTGAATAGATCTGAGCACTTGGCAGTCGTTGGTGTTGTGGGTATGCAGGTTATGGAAGGGGCAGAACGGACGGCTGCTCTTGGATGACTCGGGCTAGTCTCTACCGCGCTTGATGTCTGGTTCTGCCGCAAGCATGGCTGTTCCCTTGCGCTTCACGTCCTTTGCCTTGGTCTTCTTCTCCTCTGGGTCCGCAGCAGGGAGCTCGAGAAGGGAGAGGCGCCCCTCCTCAGCTCTTCCACACTTGGTCATGATGTTGAACAGCTCCAAGGTCATGCACAGCTCCTCATGGATGGCGAGCTCCTCCTTCATCTTGACATCGCGAAAGCCGTCGGAGAACGCTGAGACGATGGCCTCGTCGGTCACCTTGGGGATCTTGATTCACACGCTGTTGAAGCGCTAGATGTACTTCTGCAGGGTCTCTCCTGGTTGTTGCTTGATGCGGCGTAGGTCACCTGCAACCGGGGGGGGGGCGGTCGCGAGTGCTCTGGAAGTTGGCGATGAAGTGGTTGCGCATCTCGTCCTAGGAGGAAATCGAGCCTGGAGGCAGGTTTAGGAGCCAGGAGCGGGGGCCATCCTTGAGGGCCATGGGAAACCAGTTCACCATGACTTTCTCGTCGCTGTTGGCCGCCTCGTTGCTCGGCTTGTAGAGCTGTAGGAACTACGCGGGGTCAAGGGTGCCGTCGTAGCGAGAAGGCAGATCTGGCTTGAACTTGCCTGGCCAGGCGACGCTACGCAGCTCGGGGGTGAAGGCACGGCAGCCGACCGTGGTCACCGGGGCCCGCCTTGGAGGTGGAGCTTGGTTTTGGCGCCCGCGCACTGCTGCGGCAAGCGGCACGGGGCCTTGCCGCAGCAAACGATCCTGGCGTAGCGGTACGAGGAGTGGCGGAGCATTCTCTTGCGGTCGAGGGACTTCTTGGCAGCTTCTTTCTTCATGCGCGTGCGCCAGACGCGGTGGGTCGCGCCATGGAGCCGTGTGCCTTGGCGCTAGGGCGCCGTCTTGGTGCAGAGGTGGTGGAGGTGCTTTGTGAGCTACGTCGCCCGTGGCCGGCGGAGGGCGAGGCAGAGAGTGGGACGGCGCAGTGGAGCTCCCTGTGGTGCGGACAAGCTCGGCGATGCGGTCAAGCCAGTCCTTGTTCAGGTCGTTGACTGGGTGGTAGCACAGGAGCTCGTGCGCCATGAGGAGCGCGGCCTGTGCGTCCATGGGAACGCGATGAGCGTGAGATGACGAACCAGCGGGAGTCAGTGATGGAGTGGTGGTGCGGCCGTCCTGTCGCACCGAAGGGTGCAGCAAGGATGCTTGCTGCTCGTTCCGCGCCGGGTCGGTGGTGGCGTTGGCGGCAGGAGACGGAGAGCGACGCGGTGGCCCGCCGACAGGGGCCGTCTAAGCAACGCGGGTGGCGAGGGAAGCCCGGCGCTTGGCGCGGGCGCGACGTGCGTCTGCCATGGAGACGATGAAGCGGTGAGACACAGAGCGATGGAAGGGAAGCTTCGGCGCACCCCTACCTGGTGCGCCAAATGTTGGATCATGGGTTCCGGCAAAACCCTTAAGGTTCGAACACTGGGGTGCGCGCGAAGATTTCCCCCCTACCGATCCACGTCCTAACTCAGCTGAGATCTTGCAAACTAACTCGACGAACTCGCAACACAGAGGACACAAGATTTATACTGGTTTGGGCCACCGTTGTGCTGTAAACCCTACTCCAGTGTGGTGGTGGTGGATTGCCTCTGGTGCTGATGATGAACAGTACAAGGGGAAGAACAGCCTCCTGAGGTTGAGGTGTTCTTGTGCTTGGTGAACTTGTGTGTGTGAGGATCCAGTCCCAGATGATCTCTCTCTCTACGGTGGTGGCTAGTCCTATTTATAGAGGCCCTGGTCCTCTCCCCAAATATTGAGCAGGAAGGGAGCCAACAACGGCCAATTTGAAAGGGACAGCTAGTACAGCTTATCCTGACAAAAGTAGTCTTCGCCTGCCAAAAGCTCTGGGGGTGACGCCGCCTTGGGCTCCATGGTGACCTTCGTCTTGCCGTCCTTCTGGTCTTGGTCTCGTTGCACCAATATGGGAACATTTCCTTGATGCCTCAGTACTCTGCGCCTGCGCTTTCCCCCTTAGCACCAAAGAGGAAACAAGGACGTTGCGCGCGCTAGCGCCGGCCTGGCGCCCGCCTGGTCTCGATTGTCATGGCTCACATCATGAGAACCTCGTGAGGTTTGCCTGGTCTTGAACTCCCCGCCCCTCATGAGCCAGCATGGCATGGCCACTCCTGAGGAGGTCTTGCGTTGTTCGCCTCGCGAGTCTTCGCCCCTCATGAGGGTCTTGAATGCCTTGTTAATGAAGATGGGCCGTACAGGCCTGCTAGCAAATCCACACCGTGGGCTGTAGGCAGGCAAGTCTGGGGACCCCCGTTCCTAGAACGCCGACAATTATGAATCGTCTGTTTCACATAATTAGATGCATGATTGACAAAACTATGTTAACACTAGAAATTTTTTGAAAGCAATAAGAGGCAACGGATATCGTCCCATCACCAAAGGTGGTACATTCCTTATCGAAACCATCATGCTTGTTGTGAGAAGCTCTGGTTTGTGAGAAGCTTATACCTGAACCTGCCCCAAATGGGACAAAATTTTCACCACGGCATGTTGATGCCACTCCATGATAGCATGCCAAGTTTCATGAATTTCAGACGAGTTTTGGATTTACTAGAATTTAAAAACCAGGTATCTCAATGTTTTGCCGGCAATCAACAGTGCCCTGGTGTTTGAATTTCATTCCCATCTCTTGCATGGGACCTAGAAATTCACCCAAGGATACACATGTGATTTTTCAACCAACTTTGGTGCATTGAAGCATGTGCTTGTAGTTCAAATTTGAATTATGCACATAAAATGCCTAGAAAACGCAGTTAATGTATAAAAATGCCAAACGAACCCCAAAAAATTCCAAGATTGAACACAACACTCCTGTTGTTCTATGTTGACACTAGAATTTTTTTGAAAGCAATAAGAGGCAACGAATATCGCCCTGTCCCCAAAGGTGGTGCGTTCCCTATCGAAACCATCATGGTTGGTATGAGAAGCTCTGGTTTGTGAGAAGCTTTATACCCGAACCTGCCCCAAATGGGACAAAATTTTCACCACGACATGTTGATGCCGCTCCATGATAGCATGCCAAGTTTCATGAATTTCATACAAGTTTTGGATTTACTAGAATTTAAAAACCAGGCATCTCAACATTTTGCCAGCAATCAACAGTGCCCTGGTGTTTGAATTTCATTCCCTTCTCTTGCATGGGACCTAGAAATTCACCCAAGGACACACATTTGATTTTTCAACCAACTTTGGTGCATTGGAGCATGTGCTTGTAGTTCAAATTTGAATTATGCACATAAATGCCTAGAAAACCTAGTTAATGTATAATAAAGGCCAAACGAACTCCGAAAATTCCAAGATTGAACACAACACTCATGTTGTTCTATGTTGACACTAGAAATTTTTTGAAAGCAATAAGAGGCAAAGGTGGTACGTTCCCTATGAAACCATCATGCTTGTTGTGAGAAGCTCTGGTTTGTGACAAGCTTATACCGAACCTGCCCCAAATGGGACAAAATTTTCACCACAGCATGTTGATGCCGCTCCATGATAGCATGCCAAGTTTCATGAATTTCAGACGAGTTTTAGATTTAATAGAATTTAAAAACTAGGCATCTCAATGTTTTGCCGGCAATCAACAGTGCCATGGTGTTTGAATTTCATCCCCATCTATTGCATGGGACCTACAAATTCACCCAAGGACACACATGTGATTTTTCAACCAACTTTGGTGCATTGGAGCATGTGCTTGTAGTTCAAATTTGAATTATGCGCATAAAATGCCTTGAAAACCCAGTTAATGTATAAAAAAGGCTAAACAAACCCCAAAAAATTCATTCCTGTTTCTTCCATGGGACCTAAGCATGCACTGAAGGACACATATTTGGTTTTTCAACAAATTTGTATGCACCGGAGCATGTGCATGTAGTTTAATTTTGAATTGTGCACCTGAAATGGCTATAAAATCAGTTTAATGTATGAAATGTCCGAACGAACCCTGAATAATTCCAATTCTTTTATGACACACATACAGTTGCATGTTCACTGCATATAAAAGGTCTAGCAATTCAAACACCGTCCATTGCCGCCGTGACCCCATTTTGTAATTCAAATCAAGTATTTCCCACATAGTTTATTCTCACCAGCCGTGTGAGATGTAGTACAAAATATCTTGGAGCACCGTCGGTGTATAGTACGCCTATGGCCTACGCGAAAAGGTGCGTCGGCTACAGTCCACAACCGGCGTGTCAAGCACACTAGCTCGCTCCCCCAAAACTCCTGCCTCTGCATCCCTTGCAATCTCGAAAATATCTACCGTGTGGAAGGTCTTAATGTTTGATAGCACACAATTAGTATGTGCGGACCGTGTGTGATGTCTGTTACTCCCGCTCTGCTTCAGTCCCTTGATTCAAATTTTTAGTAGCCCCGGCATTTTACTCCCGCCCTGCATCCCTCGCAATCTCAAAACTATCTGCTCTCCCTTGATCCAAATTTTCATTAGCCCTGCCTTGTTACTCCCGCCTAGTAAAATTTTCAGTTGCCGCATTATTTCCTCAAACACAACCTCCGCTCACACAGACACACACACCCCTCGAAACCATTGGTTGGTCGCCGCCATCACCGGCCCCTCCATCCTCAACCTCTGCATGTGTGCCACGGAGCTCAAGTAGCCAATGGCCAAAAAGAGGTTTATCGTGGCCTTTTCGCCTGACGCAGGCGAGGTGGCCGCCAAGGTGTCCCCGTCGTCCTCTGCGGGTCTGATCTATCGTCGCCGGTCCCCCAATCCGCCCACTGCCGTGCCCATACGCCGGTTCGAGGACTTCCCCATCCTCCCCGGGACCCGGCAGCCGACGAAGTCCTACCTCGGGGCCCGGCAGCGGCGGTGGGCGATGTGGGTCCCCAAGATTACAGATCGAGAGACCCACACCCGCCGGTGGCTCGGTAGCTTCCACACGGCCGAGCTCGAGGCCATGGAGTACGACCGCTGGCAGGTCCGCTACCACAACGTGGCGGCTAGGCTCAATTTCCCCTTAGGCACATGTCCGGTCCACCTCGTTTCGCCGGAGCCAGGGGTGGTGAGCTAGGCTATGGCACGAGAGGACCACGAGGCGTGGGAGCGTCTCGAGGCCGAGGCCGCTGACGAGGCCTACATGCAAGAGCTCCGCCGGCAACACGCAGAGCTCGTGGAGGCGGAGCGGGCGATCTTTGTCGGCGTGGAGGGAGGTGAGGTTATCGCGCTCTTCTCCGATGACGAGGTCGAAGGCGGGGAGGACGGCGGCGCAGAGGGCAGTGAGGTTATCGCGCTCTCCTCTGATGACAAGGTCAAAGGCGGCGGCGCGGAGGGCGTCAAGGTGGGCCCTGAGGACGAGGAGATCGACGTCGACGAGTGGAGGAGTGCCTTCCCCAATGGCCTCGACGATGGTACTGGCCCGGACCCGGCTCGCGGCACACCGTACATGACGAGGAAGGATTGGCTCGACCTCTACTTCGACCGAAAGTAGTTTAGCTTAGTTTAAATTTATGGTTTATTTTTGGTTATGCAAAACTACCTATGTTTATGTTTGAATGCATGCTACTTTCGGTTGAACCTTCTTTGAACTTAATCAAATTAAAGTTTACAACCTTAAGTTTAGGGGATCGACTAGAAAAGGCCAAAAATTGCTGGAGTATATATATCCACTAAGGGTTTTAGCCCTTTAACTTTTTAAGGATCGCCTAGAGATGTCCTTATGACTTGTTTATTTCAGTTCTTCACAATGTGATTCTCTATATGTGCAACTATTTGCTGTGCAGTTCAATTTCATCAATAACAGTTTCAACAATACCACTATGAATTACGATATTTGGTTGCTGTTAAGGATATTGCAGTTAACATGCCTTTTCGGTTTTCAGTTGTTGTTTAGCAACATGCATTGTACTGAATGACTAAATATGCAATCCCAGGCTACATAGCAACAAGGAAGAGTGTTACCTTATTGTTCTGATGATATCTAGATATACATGTAATAAAATCTGATATAATGGAATGGATGGAGTGTTCTACTACATCATTTTTCAATTGTTGTTTAGCTTCTAATATTAACTTGGTGCTTTTAGGTACATATATCATTGCCAAAGATCCACACTTCGACCCTTTTTGGGTATGGGGCAATGAGATATTCATGAACCAACATCAAGTGAGGAAACTGATAAAGATTGTTACTAAAATGGGTCAAAAGATGTCAATCAAACTATTTGTTTACACTTTATGCAAGACAACAGTGAACTGCAGGATGGTAAGTAAGAACCCTGTAGCCTTCTTTTTACTGCCCGTAATGAGTTGTGTTAGATGACAATATCTGAATCTTTTTTCTTTTGAAGTGGATGCTGAAGTAGTTTACTCAAGATTACCTCTCAAACTACATGATTGGCGACCAGCCATCACAAGGGGTTGGACTAGAGTCCTGCATGCCTTCACCTTGTTCAGCAACTGGAATGTTTGTCGGATTTCGGGTTCCGGCAAAACCCTTGAGGTTCGAACACTGGGGTGTGCACGAAGATCTCTCCCCCTCTCTAGCTCGCACACACCATGATCTCACGGCCTAGCTCGATGAACCCAAAGAACACGAGACACAAGAGTTTATACTGGTTCGGGCCACCAATGTGGTGTAATACCCTACTCCGGTATGGTGTGGTGGATTGCCTCTTGGGCTGAGGATGAACAGTTACAAGGGAAAAAACAGCCTCCTGAGGAGAGGTGCTCTTGTGCTTGGTGAGTGTGGTGGCTTGGTGGAATGGATCCGGTCCAAGATGGGATGAGCCAGATTAGGTCAGATCCTATCAGATGCCTCCCTAAGGTGGTGGCTAGTCCTATATATAGAGGCCCGGGTCCTCTTCCCAAATATTAGATGGGAAGGGATCCCAATGGTCAATTTGGAGGGGGACAACTAGTACAAGCTATCCTGACAAAAGTAGTCTTCGCCTGCCAAAGGCTCTGGTGGTGACACCGTCTTGGGCTCCACGGTGACCTCCGTCCTGCTGTCTTGCTGGTCTTGGTCTTGTTGCACCGATATGGAAACCTTTGCCTGATGCCTCGGGACTCCTCGTCTGCGCTTGCCTCTTTAGCACCAAAGAGGAAACGAGGACACTACACGCGCTGACGCCCGCCTGGCTCCAGTCGTCATGGCTTGCGTCACAGGAACCTCGTGAGGTGTCCCTTGCCTTGATCTCTCCGCCCCTCGCGAGCCAGCCTGGTGAGGCCGCCCCCGAGAAGGTCTTGTGTCGTCTGCCTCATGAGGCCTGGCCCCTCGCGAGGGTGTTGAGTGTTTGCTAGTGAAGATGGGTCGTACAGGGCCGCTGGTGCAGCCACGCCGCGGGCCGCAGGTAGGCAAGTCTGGGGACCCCGTTCCCGGAACGCCGACAATGTCTGTCGCCTCTTTCTTTACCATCTGTAATAGTACAAGTATAGAACCCTGGTACATCATTCTTTATTTGGTGCTTCTGTAATTCTTAAACATATGTACCTATGAATCGAATAATGCATTGGTTGTTTGAACATGATGGATATGAATAAAGCTATAGCCTACTTTCAAGTTTAAATTAGGTACAATTTTAAATAGCAGTAATTAAATTAGGGCGAAATTACGTTGTGCAGGTCATTACGGCACACATGGTTAGTAAAACACAAACATTTGCGATATACACCATAATCCGAGACAGTTCATAGAGAGGAAACATGTGCAAGCATGCACACAGTTGCCGTTTGCAGAGCATGTGTGATGTCTAGAATCATGAACTATTTGTGATGTGCCAGGCATCGTAAATCTCCCGTGCCTAGAATCTTCCTAGAAAACTGTCGTGCCTGGAATCTGCCTAGTTTTTGGCAGAACCACAAAACTCTGACTGCGATGGCAATGCGAGCACAAACGAGTGGCAAGGATGAAGTGTTTGGGATATTCGAGATATCGGAAACGACTATATAGGGACAACTATATGCATCAAGGCTCCCAATCCCTGACGGTTTCTGGGTCATGTGGGAAGGACCCCCCTATCGCCCACACTCACTTGGAGACGGTTCCATATGCCGTCGCGGAAAGGGGTTAAAAACCGTTTGTTTAGGACCGACGCGCACCAGTGACTGCTTCCGCCGTTGAAGCGGTGCACCGACCGAGGGCACCGCCCGCTGCATGCCCGGAATTTCAGACTACTCACAGTGGAGAGTAACTTCAGAGCAAGTACTACAATTAGGTGACATAGGCAGGCTATAAGGATTTAAATATAGTATTTGTGCTTAGGATGGTTGTAATGGGGAGTATCATATACTAGTATCATGCATATGATAGTAGTGTATGATACTATCTCCCTAATGCATAGTATCATATATTAGTATCATGTAGTACTCTATTTATTGCATTGCATGACACATAGTAGCATAGCATTTATTATGATATGGTATCATGATATGATACTCGACCCTCTCTTTCTTCATTTAATTATATGGCACCTCATCAAAATTGCCTAGTTGGCATGCATGATACTAGCTATCATACTACCATTACGACCAGCCTTAGTTGAAGGAGAGAGAAGAGGAGAGAGAAGAGAAGCGGGTTGTAAACTTGTAGCTGGTTGTAGCATGAGCTCCAACATACTTTGTGAGACAAAAGGTGGGGCCATGGGACTGTTTAGTTCGTGACTAACTTCACCACCACTAAGCTTAGGCAAAGTGTGGCTAACAAAATGACCACCACAAGTGGCAAGATTTGGCAAAAGATTGAGCCACATGTGGACCATGTTTCTAGAAAAGTGTGGCTATGAACCAAACACCTAAGAAGTTGTGGCTCGACTAAGGTTAGGCGTGGGAACCTTAGGCTGTAAAAAAACAGGCCCCATGTATTAATAATATAGTATTATACTAAACGAACTAACTATTGTATTAGCAGGCTATTAGGTTGGCTCTATATGGTGTGTCAACTTCATATAGCCGGATATTGGCTATACTATTAACCATGCTCTAAGTGTGGTGTGAGTGGGACTAAAGTTTAGTCCCATACTGCTAGGTGAGCGTGAGTTGCATTGATATGTCTCCATCGTATCTACTTTTCCAAACACTTTTGCCCTTGTTTTGGACTCTAACTTGCATGATTTGAATGGAACTAACCCGGACTGACATTATTTTCAGCAGAATTTCCATGGTGTTATTTTTGTGCAGAAATAAAAGTTCTCGGAATGATCTGAAAATCAACGGAGAATATTTTTGGAATATATAAAAAATACTGGCGAAAGAATCAAGGCTAGGGGCCCACACCCTGTCCACAAGGTTGGGGGCACGCCCCCCTGCCTCGTTGGCCCCCTGGTGCTCCACCGACCTCAACTCCAACTCTATATATTCACGTTCGGGGAGAAAAAAATAGGAGAGAAGGATTCATCACGTTTTACGATATGGAGCCGTAGCCAAGCCCTAATCTTTCTCGGGAGGGCTGATCTGGAGTCCGTTCGGGGCTCCAGAGAGGGCAATCCGTCGCCATCGAAATCATCAACCTTCCTCCATCGCCAATTTCATGATGCTCACCGCCGTGCGTGAGTAATTCCATCGTAGGCTTGCTGGATGGTGATGGGTTGGATGAGATTTATCATGTAATCGAGTTAGTTTTGTTAGGGTTTGATCCCTAGTATCCATTATGTTCCGAGATTGATGTTGCTATGAGTTTGCTATGCTTAATGCTTGTCACTAGGGCCCGAGTGCCATGATTTCAGATCTGAGCCTATTATGTTTTCATGAATATATGTGAGTTCTTGATCCTATCTTCCAAGTCTATAGTCACCTATTATGTGTTATGATCCGTTAACCCCGAAGTGACAATAATCGGGATACTTACCGGTGATGACCGTAGTTTGAGGAGTTCATGTATTCACTAAGTGTTAATGCTTTGTTCTGGTACTCTATTAAAAGGAGTCCTTAATATCCCTTAGTTTCCAATAGGACCCCCCTGCCATGGGAGGGTAGGACAAAAGATGTCATGCAAGTTCTTTTCCATGAGCACGTATGACTATATTCAGGATACATGCCTACATTACATTGATGAACTGGAGCTAGTTCTGTGTCACCCAATGTTATAACCATTGCATGAGGAATTGCATCTGACATAATTATCCAGCACTGATCCAATGCCTACGAGCTTTTCGCATATTGAGCTTTGCTTAGTTACTTTTCCGTTGCCACTCTTATAATCACTACAAAACTTCTATTGTTACTTTTGCCACCGTTACCGTTACTTCCATATTACTTTGCTACTAAATACTTTGTTGCAGATATTACGTCTTTCAGGTGTGGTTGAATTGACAACTCAACTGTTAATGCTTCAGAATATTCTTTGGCTCCCTGCTACCTCTTGAGCACTGCGTTGGTTTTCCCTTGAAGAGGAAAGGGTGGTGCAGTAAAGCAGCGTAAGTATTTCCCTCAGTTTTTGAGAACCAAGGTATCAATCCAGTAGGAGACCACGCGCGAGTCACCTCGTACCTACACAAACAAATAAGAACCTCGCAACCAATGCGATAAAGGGGTTGTCAATCCCTTCATGGCCACTTGCAAGAGTGAGATCTGATAGAGATGATAATAATAAGATAAGTATTTTTGGTATTTTTATGATATAGATTGAAAGTAAAGATTGCAAAATAAAATAGATTGGAAACTTGTATGATGGAAAATTGACCCAGGGGCCATAGGTTTCACTAGTGGCTTCTCTCAAGATAGCATAAGTATTACAGTGGGTGAACAAATTACTGTCGAGCAATTGATAGAAAAGCGAATAATTATGAGAATATCTAGGCGTGATCATGTATATAGGCATCACGTCCGTGACAAGTAGACCGACTCCTGCCTGCATCTACTACTATTACTCCACACATCGACCGCCATACAGCATGCATCTAGAGTATTAAGTTCATAAGAACAGAGTAAGGCCTTAAGCAACATGACATGATGTAGACGGATAAACTCATGCAATATGATGTAAACCCCATCTTTTTATCCTCGATGGCAACAATACAATACGTGTCGTTTCCCATTCTGTCACTGGGATCGAGCACCACAAAATTGAACCCAAAGCTAAGCACTTCTCCCATTGCAAGAAAGATCAATCTAGTAGGACAAACCAAACTCATAATTCGAAGAGACTTGCAAAGATAAACCAGTCATACATAAAAGAATTCAGAGAAGATTCAAATATTGTTCATAGATAATCTAGATCATAAACCCAAAATTCATCGGATCTCGAAAAACACACCGCAAAAGAAGATTACATCAAATAGATCTCCAAGAGAATCGAGGAGAACTTTTTATTGAGATCCAAAGAGAGAGAAGAAGCCATATAGCTACTAGCTATGGACCTGAAGGTCTGAGGTAAACTACTCACACATCATCGGAGGGGCCATGGAGTTGATGTAGAGGCCCTCCGTGATCGATGCCCCCTCCGGTGGAGCTCCGAAAAAGGCCCCAAGATGGGATCTCTTGGGTACAAAAGGTTGCGGCAGTGGAAATAGGGTTTGGTGGTCCTCCTGGATGTTTGCGGGGTATATGAATATATATAGGGGGAAGAAGTAGGTCGGTGGAGCAACGAGGGGCCCACGAGGGTGGAAGGCGCACCCAGTGGGGTAGGCGTGCCCCCTGCCTCATGGCCTCCTCGTTGATTGTTTGATGTCCACTCCAAGTCCTCTGGATCACATTTTCTCCAAAAATCATGCTCCCGAAGGTTTCATTCCGTTTGGACTCCGTTTGATAATCCTTTTCTGCGAAACACTGAAATAGGCAAAAAACAACAATTTGGGCTGGGCCTCTGGTTAATAGGTTAGTCCCAAAAATAATATTAAAGTGTAAAATAAAGCCCGTTATCATCCAAAACAGATAATATAATAGCATGAAACAATCAAAAAGTATAGATATGTTGGAGACGTATCAAGCATCCCCAAGCTTAATTCCTTCTCGTCCTCGAGTAGGTAAATGATAAAAATAGAATTCTTGATGTGGAATGCTTCCTAACATATTTCTCAATGTAATTTTCTTTATTGTGGCATGAATGTTCAGATCCAAAAGATTCAAGATAAAATTTTAATATTGACATAAAAATAATAATAGTTCAAGCACACTAACTAAGAACTCATGTCTTCTCAAAATAACATGGCCAAAGAAAGTTCATCCCTACAAAATCATATAGTTTGGTCATGCTCCATTTTCATCACACAAGAATGCTCTCATCATGCACAACCCCGATGACAAGCAAAGCAATTGTTTCATACTTTAGTAATCTCAAACTTTTTTCAACTTTCACGCAATACATGAGTGTGAGCCATGGATATAGCACTATGGGTGGAATAGAATATAATGAAGGGGGTTATGTGGAGAAGACAAAAAAGGAGAAAGTCTCACATCGACGCGGCTAATCAATGGGCTAGGGAGATGCCCATCAATTGATGTAAATGCAAGGAGTAGGAATTGCCATGCAACGGATGCACTAGATCTGTAAGTGTATGAAAGCTCAACAAAAGAAACTAAGTGGGTGCGCATCCAACTTTCTTGCTCATGAAGACCTAGGGCACTTGAGGAGGCCCATTGTTGGAATATACAAGCCAAGTTCTATAATGAAAAATTCCCACTAGTATATGAAAATGACAAAACAAGAGACTCTCTATCATAAAGATCATGGTGCTACTTTGAAGCACAAGTGTGGAAAAAGGATAGTAGAATTGCCCCCTTTTTTGGGTCTTTTTTTAGTTGGCCTTTTTCTATGGGACAATGATCTATTACTGATGATCATCACACTTCTATTTATTTACAACTCAATGATTACAACTCAATACTAGAACAAGATATGACTATATGAATGCCTCTGGTGGTGTACCAGGATGTGCAATGAGTCCTGAGTGACATGTATGAAAGAATTATGAATGGTGGCTTTGCCACAAATACGATGTCAACTACATGATCATGCAAGGCAATATGACAATGATGATGCATGTCATAATAAATGGAACGGTGGAAAGTTGCATGGCAATATATCTCGGAATGGCTATGGAAATGCCATAATAGGTAGGTATGGTGGCTGTTTTGAGGAAGATATAAGGAGGTTTATGTGTGATAGAGCGTATCGTATTGCGGTGTTTGGATGCACCGGCGAAATTTGCACCAACTCTCAAGGTGAGAAAGGGCAATGCACGGTACCGAAGAGGCTAGCAATGGTGGAAGGGTGAGAGTGCGTATAATCCATGGACTCAACATTAGTCATAAAGAACTCACATACTTATTGCAAACATCTACAAGTCATCAAAAACCAAGTATTACGCGCATGCTCCTAGGGGATAGATTGGTAGGAAAAGACAATCTCTCGTCCCCGACCACCACACATAAGGAAGACAATCAAATAACACCTCATGTTTAGCCTTTTTGGTGTCCTTGGATTTTACCTTGGGGTGCCTTGGGCATCCCCAAGCTTAGGCTCTTTCCACTCCTTGTTCCATAATCCATCAAATCCTTACCCAAAACTTGAAAACTTCACAACACAAAAATTAAAAGAAAATCTTCGTGAGCTCCGTTAGTAAAACAAAAGAAACCACCACTTCAAGGTACTGTAAAGAACTCATTCTTTATTTATATTGGTGTTAAACCTACTGTATTCCAACTTTTCTATGTTTCATAAACTCTATTACTATCCATAGATTCATCAAAATAAGTAAACAACACACGAAAAATAGAATCTGTCAAAAACAGAACAGTTTGTAGTAATCTGCAGCTAACGCAAACTTCTGGAACCCCAAAAATTCAAAAATTAATTTCTGGACGTGAGGAATTTATCTATTAATCATCTGAAAAAATAATTAACTAAATAGCTCTCCCCAGTAAAAAATGGCAGCAATTCTCACGAGCGCTAAAGTTTCTGTTTTTTACAGCAAGATCAAAAAGACTTTCCCCAAGTCTTTCCAACGGCTCTACTTGGCACAAACACTAATTAAACACAAAAAACACAACCAAAACAGAGGCTAGATAAATTATTTATTACTAAACAGGAGAAAAAAGCAAGGAATAAAAACAAAATTGGGTTGCCTCCCAACAAGCGCTATCGTTTAACGCCCTTAGCTAGGCATAAAAGCAAGGATAGATCTAGGTATTGTCATCTTTGGTATGAAATACATATGTGGCTCTCATAATAGATTCATAAGGTAATTTAATTTTCTTTCTAGGAAAGTGTTCCATGCCCTTCCTTAATGGAAATTGTAATCTAATATTCCCTTCCTTCATATCAATAATTGTACCAATCGTTCTAAGGAAAGGTCTACCAAGAATAATTGGACATGAAGGATTGCAATCTATATCGAGAACAATTAAATCTACGGGCACATAGTTCCTATTTGCAACAATAAGAACATCATTAATTCTTCCCATAGGTTTCTTAATGGTATAATCCGCAAGATGCAAGTTTAGAGAACAATCATCAAATTCACAGAAACCTAGCAAATCACACAAAGTTTTTGGAATCGTGGAAACACTTGCACCCAAATCACACAAAGCATAGACTCCATGATCTTTAATTTTAATTTTTTTGTAGCGACCCGACCTCGGATGGTCAAGTCTCTGTGCTTCAGTGTCATCCATGGATCGGTAATGCTGACACACACAGTACTCGAAGGATTTATAACAGAGTAGCAATCACACACTATTACATCGAATGTCTCCAAAGAGAACTTATTACAATAATATGGCTTAAGGCCATCTAATGCGATAACAGCGGAAGGCTTAGAAGATAAGGTGAGTCCATCAACTCCAACGGCATAGCTGAGCTGCACGGCAACGACCTAACGAACCTTACTCCTCGTCTGAAAAGTCTGCAACATAATACGTTGCAGCCCGAAAACGGGTCAGCACATGGAATATGTTGGCAATATAACACAGTAAAGCAGAAACAGAATAATGCTATCACTGCATGCATATATGGCTGGTGGAAAGCTCTATGGTTACAGTTTTTTTGCGAAAAGCCAATTTTTCCCTACAACAAAGGAATAGATTTTTATTTAACTATCATGGTGGTTGAAACATCATTGAGAAGGTACCCCCAACTCAATCCCAATTAAAGTGATTAACAACCCAATAGTATTAATTAAACATGGTGAGATACATGTGATAACCCAAATACTAGATACTCAAGAATTGTCCATAACCGGGGACACGGCTAACCATGATTAGATTGTACACTCTGCAGAGGTTTGCGCACTTTTCCCCACAAGACTCGATCACCTCCGTTGGATTTCTCGCACTACATGGTGTTTGAGAAACGGATGACCGAGACACAGTCTTTCAGAAACGTTAACTCTGTACTCCGGGTAGACCATACCAAACCTACAAAACCCACTACCTGCTGATCTACCTCTTCAAGAGCTTCACGTAACTTACTTAACTATGCTAGAGCCCATAATAGCTTGTGGCTGCACACGGAAGTTTCTAGCATGAATCATCTCAGTTCCCTTTGATCCTAGGTGGCGGTGCATAGGAAGATCACACGGGTTCCCCGGGATTTCCAAAAAAATACAGACAACACTGGGTTCCCCAGGTGCCTCAATCCACCCAGTTGTTTGATTAAGTTGCCACCTTAAGTTGAACCATTAATTAACAATCTCACATCTGTCATGAATTTCTCTCAAACCCAAACCACGTCTACGAGCATAGCATAGTGATATAAGCAATACCTAGAAGTAACTCCCAAGGGTTTGAATATGACAGGGCAATAGGTTCTACCTCAGCAACTACTTCCCAAACCACAAGTTAATGACATCCTAATCACGCAATGTTTGAGGATTGGAACTAATGCATAAAAACTGGGTAATAATGGGATATGATCAAAGTGTTACTTGCCTTGCTGACGATCCGCGAATCCTAGAGACTCGTAGTAACACGCTTCGCACTCCGGGAATTCTATCGCAAGCAAACAATAACATACATAAGTAACA